>NC_056732.1:400544925-400599925 GCF_019279795.1 Protopterus annectens
AATCATAGCAGAGGATCAAAAATTATAGTACTTGTAAAACTTGCTTGTGCACAAATTTGCACTCCCTCAGGAGTGGGGACATAATGCATACATTTTCTGTCTTAGGGGGCACAGCCTATAAAACTAGTATTCTTGTAGTTGTAACATATAAAGTCAGAGAAGGGAGACTGGTAGGAAAACTGTGTTTTACAGCTTGCCTGCTGTGCAGCCTGTTACTGACTCTGCACTAATTCTTCCAGTATACACCAAAAGGCAGAGCCTGATCCTAATCAAATGGAGCTCTAGACAGGGTAATGGACTAGCACCCTTCAGCATAACAATATCCCATTACTTGTCTGTCTCGTGCCAGTTACTGTCAAACACTGTTCAGACCTGTCAGCATGCATACTATTTTATTCTTCACTTTTACATTGATTACAGAGATTTGGATTTGATTTAAAACTTTTATTTCATATTTTACAGCAAAACACTGACAGACATTTGCTAAATGAAACCAAATACTCACCTTGAAAACAGACTTAGCATGAACAACAGAAACCTTTTGTCTCATTAAAACTTTTATTTATTGAAAATGCACCTGGTAACCAATTAAACAATAAGAGATGCTGGGATTCATGCAGAAATTCAAAAGACAAATGTGTAACACATTTGTTAACAGTCTGGGACAACCCACAGGTCACAAATGCCTCTAATAAGGGGCAGCCCAGGAGTGCCATCTGGTGACTTGGTCAGTCACACTTCAAAGAAACAAAGGGTACGGGAATGAAACTCTGCACTACAGGAAGCAGTTTTTTAACAGCTGATAGACTTAATCGTCTGCACTTGGTGCCTGACAAGCTATTATAGCCAAAAACAATGTATTTCCCACCTGCATGCCTGTAAAATAAAAACAAAAAAAAAAGCTAAATTAAAAATGTATTCATAGTTAATATACACTATACTTTTAGACATTAAAGAGGTGTATTTCTAGGTGGATGACATCAGCAGCCTTGCCAAAGTTGAGCATTAGAATTGTAGGGAGTGTGACTACCCTAAAAAGCATTGCTGTCTACACAGACAGAGTCAGACAAACACACACACACACGCACGCGCACACACACACACTTGTCATGTCTGGGATTAGAACACCTACCTAACTACTTTATCACACTACAGCAGTATGCAGTTACAGGACACACTACAGAGAGTAGTGGACTACACCGTTCTCAAAGGTGTATTTCTAGGTGGATGACATCAGCAACCTAGCCAAAGATGTGCATATAAATTGTAGGGGGTGTGACTACCCTAAAAAGCATTGCTCTCTACACAGACAGAGACGCACGCAAACACACACACACACACACACACACACACACACACACACACACTTGCCAAGGCTGGGGTTAGAACTCCTACCTAACTAGTTTATCACACTACAGCAGTATGCAGTTATGGGACACGCTACGGAGATTACTGGGATACAACTCTCCCAAAGGTGTATTTCACAGTGGATGACCTCAGCAGGCTAGTCATAGTGGGGCTATGGGGAGGGCAGTGTGTGTGCATGGGCCATAACCCATTCATGTAGGGGTTGACACGCCACATGCAGGCAGAACCTGGGTCATATTTCACAGGTACGTGTATACAGCTGCTAGATGAATACTTCCTTGAACAGTCATGTTGCACAGCTGGCACGTGCACCACATACTGTGTAATGCTGACAGATACCGGTGGCTGGTATCTGCAGTGAATGACATCTGACCCTCGTGTTTTTGTGGCCCTTTGGCTGTGTGCTGGGTGGGACAGGCCTGGATGGCTCCTTGTCACAGTCACCCTCTTCCACACATCTATGTATGTCTACCTTTGGCTTATTATAGTGTGTTGCCCTTGCATATATGCTTATATTCCTATCCACTGTGTGTGCAAAGCATGAGTCAGGCATACTGAGGAGTGTCTGCACTAACATCTGCAGCAGCCAGATATGTCTGGTCCACTGGTGTTTGCAGACATGGCCTTCATGTGTTTGTGTGTGAGCATGCCCAGTATGACCTTTCAGTATGTTGTTGATTGACATTGCCTTCATTTCTCTAAGTGTGTGGGCATGCATAGTATGGCCATCTGTATTGAATGAGTAGATCAAGTCCAGGTAGTTTGTACTGCAGTGCTGACCTTTGTGGTGTACACCTACAGGTAGCATGCTGTCTCTGCAGGTTATCAGTCGATCATTTGGCATGGACTGTTACTACATTTCTGCATAGGATAGGGGGCACACCTGACTATTTCTACATTTCTACACAGGATTGTGGGGGACAGGGCACACCTGACTGTTACTATATTTCTACGTAGGATGGTGGGCACACCTGACTATTTTACCATTTCTACATAGGATTGTGGGGGGGGGGTCACCTGACTGTTACTATATTTCTACGTATGATGGGGAGGCACACCTGACTATTTCTACATTTCTACACAGGATTGTGGGAGGGGAGCACACCTGACTGTTGCTATATATCTACGTAGGATGGGGGAGGCACACCTGACTATTTCTACACAGGACTGTGTGGGCGGGGCACACCTGACTGTTACTATATATCTGCGTAGGATGGGGAGGCACACCTGACTATTTCTACATTTCTACACAGGATTGTGGGGGGGCACACCTGACTGTTACTATATTTCTACGTAGGATGGGGGGGCACACCTGACTATTTTACCATTTCTACATAGGATTGTGGGGGGGTCACCTGACTGTTACTATATTTCTACGTATAATGGGGAGGCACACCTGACTATTTCTACATTTTTACACAGGATTGTGTGGGCGGGGCACACCTGACTGTTACTATATTTCTACATGGGATGGGGGGCACACTTGACTGTTACTACATTTTTACGTAGGCTGGGGGAGCACACCTGACTATTTCTACATTTCTACATAGGATTGAGGGGGGCACACCTGACTGTGACTACATTTCTACGTCTGATGGGGGGGTGCGTACCTGACACTTGTACACATTTTCTAGGACTGTACTGGTATGTTGGGTACTCCATTTCAGTCTGTAGTCTTACCTATCGTGCTGACTAGAGGCATACCAGTATATACAGAGCTGAGTATATTTTTCTGGCACTTCAGAGTTGTGTACTGGTAATTGTTGTTTGACTAATTTTATATAATTGCTGGCTGACGTCAGAGTTGTGTACTGTTATTTTTGCTTCACTGTATAGTTTTTCAGATCTCTGCTGAAGGTGTTGCTTTTTCCATACCCACCCTCCCTATTCCTGTGTTGTTGTTTAAATTTGGAGGTTTTTGCAGTTGCCCGCCACCACTGTAGATTTGATCTGGGACACTACCCCCAGTCCCATCTTTTTACCTCATTCTACCTAATAGACTCCTTCTGCATTGTTTTTAGTCATTTTTAATTTAATTGCGTTTTTTAAACTGTTTGGTCTAACATTGCTACATACTCAAGTGTGCTAGCTTGCACTGCATTTGAATTGTTTTGACTGCTGTTTTATCTACTTTTCTGTATGTATGTATGTATATATATATATATATATATATATATATATAATACTTTTCCTGTAACTAGTGTAGTCCAGATTCAGATTTGCTGTATCCAGGACTGTACGTAAGCTTCTGAGCCCCCCCCCCCAAGCTTTCTGTATTGGAGGGAAGCCTTCTAGCTTATCAGTGGGAGTGGTAAGCACTAGGTAACCTATCTACCACATAAGGAGTGGCTCTGGCCCAGAAATTGTAGTTATTGGCCGTTTGGGCAGTTTTTCCATCCCTCTCAACTTTCTGATTTAAAAGCCCACATTTGCACTTGTTTCTCCCCTTCCTGTAACTAGTTTAGTCCAGATACAGATTCTTACTTTTAGCACTTGAATTTGCTTATTCGTGATCAGCACTTGTTCAGAACTTGTAAGCACTAAATAACCTACTAATTACTACAGCACTCAACCTTCCTCATTACCTAGAGGAAAACAGTTTTGGTACTTACTTTCCTCACTTGCTTAGAGAAAAACAGCTCTTGTACTCACTTTCCTCACTTATCTAGAGGAAAATAGTTTTTTTATTCAGGCATGTCCAAGGGTCAGCTCCCACTGTTCTCTCCTGTCTATCTGATGAATCTGGGCATCTTGGGGCAATGTAGAAATTGCCTCATGTACACAGACAATGCCTCATGTACACAGACAACCCTCTCCTCCTACCACCCAACACTACAACCTGTGAAAGATGCACTTATCTAGCCAAACTGGAGGTAAAGCTCTCTCAAATCAAGACTGAATTTGACAGTCAAGAGGAGAAGGTAAACACTTGCACCACACCACACTCATCACATATTCTCACTAAATCTACACCACCAAAATCCACATATAGAAACACAAAAACATTTGCGGAGGCTCTCAATAATAATCTGCTCAAGTAACAGAGACCTCCAAAGCAGAAATGCAAACATCCTCCACCCCCCAACACAATCCAAATGACACATAGCCTGCAGACTCAGTGTGCCACTCAACCACAGCCAATAAGGCAAAACAATGTACCCAACACACTAGTCATAGGCGACTCTATAGTCAGGCACACTGATGTCCCACTCACCAGGCTAAACAAGGAGAAGGTTACTGTCAGCTGCCTGTCGGGTGCCAGGATCTGCCACATAACCCACGCACTCAGGTCACTCCACAAGAAGTACAGATATGACTCTGTCATTGTCCATGTTGGTGTGAACGACCTGAGATGTACCTCCCTGGACTACATGAAAAGAGACATGGAAGAGCTCTCCGATCTTGTAGCCCAGGCAGGTATGACCCTAGCCCTAAGTAGCATTCTGCCATCACCCAGAATGATGCCGCAGTACAAGGACAAAATGATCGACTTCAACAATTGGCTAAGCTTCTGGTGCCATTCCAAAGGGATCCAGTATCTGTCTGCCTGGGATGACATGGTCGACGGACCATGATGCTTTGCCAGAGATGGCCTGCACCTGTCACCCCTGGGATTCCGGATACTGGCTAATGTTCTTGCCGCCCCTATAGTGCCTTTTTTAGGCAAGGTTCAAATGACAAATTCACTACCGTAACAGGAACAGGCAAGTAAAAACTGAGGGTGATGCTACTCAATGCTAGAAGTCTAAATCTCAAAATGCACTCACTCGAGGCACTCCTTAAAATGGAGAACATCGATATCTGTGCAGTGACTGAGACCTGGTTCAAGGCTCCAGGGAGCACCCCTGCACTACCATGCTATAACTCATACCACACTTTTCGGCCATGTAACCTGGACCGGAACACCAAAGGCGGAGGTGTGTCCATATTCATTAAGGATATCCACACCTCCAGGCTAGTTACTCAGCATAATGCAGCCGAGGTTATCCAAGTGCAACTAACTCTGGGCAAAATTGCAATCCAAATTGTAGCTTGCTACAGATCACCCACCATGCCCCAGGATTCCCACTCCTCTTTTCTTGATGTACTGGAAAATATTAGGGTTCAACCAAACACCCTAATAATGGGCGATTTCAATTACCCCACCATTAACTGGGAAAACTACTCATGTACCAACTCCTTCACTCAACGCTTTTTGGAATTCATAAACTCCAATGCCCTGGATCAACTTATCCACACCCCCACCAGGGGCAACAATATCCTAGATCTAGTCATTACCAATATGAGTGACCGGTGTTCCACACCTGAAGTCAACGCCTCATTGGTCCGATCCGACCATAAGCTAATTACCCTAGATATCCACATCCTGCCTCCACCCCCCATTAAGGAAACCATGGTAAAAAAATTTCTCCAAGGCCAACTTCATGCTTCTTAAGACAGAAGTGGTGAACTTCATGACACCCATGCAGATGGACAATACAGTTACGACTACTGAATCCTACACAATTGCACTTTATAAGCACTTACATGAGTGCATGGATCGTGCTATCCCAAACAGAACAAAGATGCTATCCTCCAAAAAAAGGAAGCCAATCTGGTGGTCCCCTGCCATAAACAAACTGTACAACAGAAGGAAGAAACTCTTGCAAAAGAGAGTAAAATCCCACGAGTGGAGGAGCTCCCTGGTCAGCCTGAGTAAGAAGCTGCAATCCCTGATAAAATCCTCCAAAGCTAGTTCCGAAAACAAAATCGCCACTGATTCTAAAGACAACCACAAAGCATTCTATAGCTATGTCAAGAATCTCAATGGCAACACTCAGATCTGCTCTGAGTTACAGCACAATGGCACTAAATATACAGACCCAACTGATATTGCTAACATCCTGGCAGATAGGTTTAGTGCTAACTTTACCCCCCTTTCACCCCCTAAAGAGCCCATCTCTATACCAGAAGAATGCAAAGTTCCTGTAATCACGGCTGCACAGATAAAACCACACTCTCCAAAGCCAAGAACACAGCATCCATGGGACCAGACAACATCCCAGGCTGCTTTCTACATGAACTACAGAACGAACTGGCACCCCACCTAAGTATCATGTTCAGTCATAGCCTCACCTCAGGCTTTGTGCCTGCTGAATGGTGCACAGCAATGGTTATCCCACTCCACAAGGGGGGAGCCACCACAGACCCTGGGAACTACCACCCCATTAGCCTGATGAGCCTGGTCTGCAAGGCCATGGAACGTATCCTCATGGAACGTATAAACAAAGACATTGGTAATCTCCAAATTCTGGATCCCACCCAGTTCGGGTTTGTAAAAGGCAGATCATGTCTCCTAAACCTGATAGACTTCTTTGAAGCAGTCACCAAAGCCGTAGACAAGGGTAAGGTGGCTCACACAGCCTATCTAGATCTTGCAAGGCTTTCAACACCATCCCCCACTCTGGAATTATAGATAAACTCACTAAACTCGGTATAAATCTCCCTATGTCACAAGATGGGTTGCCAACTGGCTCACTGACAGAACTCACACTGTGAAAGTAGCAGACTCCAAATCCGACTTCAGACCAGTGACAAGTGGAGTACCACAGGGTTCAGTCCTAGGTCCTCTCCTGTTCGGTATCTACTTCTCTGAAGTACAGGCTAACACAGAAGGTCTTTGGCTAACGAAGTTCGCAGGTGACTGCAAACTAGGAGCCATAATCGAAACTCCTAACGATGTGGACATCCTACAAAAGAGCCTCACTGAGACAGATGCCTGGTGTCAAAGCCATGGCCTCCAGGTCAATGCCAAAAAGTGCATTGTCATCCCCTTTGGCAAAAACTCTGTACCCATGAACTACAACATAGGCGGGAGTATACTTAACAATGAAAGTGTGATAAGAGACCTTGGGACACAGGTGGATAGTAGTCTCTCCTTTGATAACCACATCGCCACAGTAGTCAGGAAATCCTTCTACGTGGCACACCTCATTACAAAAGGTTTCTCATCCAGAAAAAAAGAGGTCATTGTTCCCCTCTACTCATCACTCATTAGACCCATTATAGAGTACAGTGCCCCTTTTGGTATGTACCTCACAAGACATCTACAACAACTGGAATGGCCACAGAAATACCTCACAAAGAGGATTACCAGCCTCAAAAGATGGCCTACGCAGACCGTCTCAAAAAACTGCAGTTTTACTCCGTTGCATATCGCCTACTCAGAGGTGATCTCTGCCTGACTTACACAGCTATGTCAAACCCAGAGCTGTTGGACATGCTTCACTTAAAGAAATCCCAATCCCTCCAAGCTACACGCTCTAGGGACCTAAACCTTGTCACCACAATAAACAGAACATGCCGGAGGGAAAGATTCCTGTCCCATAGACTTCCCATACTCTGGAATAAACTACCTATCTATATCAAACAAAGCTCCTCATTAGCACTCTTCAAGAAAAATCTTGATGATTGGATGGGAAATAGGAAATTAACCCCGGGGATCACCTCTGTGGCTCTGCTCAACAGTGGCACAGGAAAATAATTTTCTTGGGTGGCAAAAGCCAGGGCACCTTTTTGGCTGGGCTTGTATAGGCCCCAGGGCCGATAGCCTAGTACCTACCTATGAACCTACTACAGATCTTAGCTTTAAATTACCTACATATTAGTTTCTGACTTCCTACCCTTCAGAACTGTCATCCCACTGCCTAACCTGCTGTAGTCTGTCTGTGTAGGCTGGGGGAGGGGTTACCCATAGGCCTCATTCAGAGGCCATAGCACAGCCTTTGTTTGTATTTGTCTACACCTGTCCTGCTGGCTGTGACTGTTGTTGGGTATGTTACCCCCGTGACTGGCATGTGTGAGTCACTTACCTTGTGGGTGTCCCAGTACTGAGGGTGGTGCTGCAGGGCTGCCTATGTCGGATACACATAGTATACTCCCTACACATGGTTAGGCACAGGTAGTGTAAGGTTTGGCATACCTTTCACTGTATGTGAGAGTCGGAGGGAGGTGTTATTCCCTGGGTCCCTCCTGTGTCAGTGTATGTGCTATGCATTGCCTCTTTGCCAAGGCCCGGACATACTGGGAATGCCTCCTTCTGCCTACTGGGGCAGGCTCAGGTTGTTCCTTCTCCGAGTCACTCTTTGCCTGTGCAGGCCTTGGCAATAGTGGGGGGCTGTGTGGCCCTGCCCCGTGCTGTTCCTGCTGCAGCTGTTTCCACAGGATCGTATTGTGTAGCATGGCACATACAAGGACAATTTGGGTATATGTATCTGGTGAGTACTGCAAGGCTCCACCGGATGTGTCTAGGCACCAGAACAGTGACTTGAGCATCCCAAACACATGCTCTACAATAAATCTGGTCTGTGTGTGTGCCTCATTATGGAGTTCTTGTTTGGGTGTGTGTGCATTTCTGATGGGTGTCATCAGCCACGGCTCCAGTGCATATCCAGCATCTCCCACTAGGTGACCATGAGAGATGTCCCCATTGGCATATCTCTGATACAGCTGCATCAGATGCCAGATGTGGGAATCGTGATAGCTTTCAGGGTAGCCAGCACACACATTCATTATTATGCCCTGGGCATCGCACATGACCTGGCAGTTGATGGAGGGGAAGCCCTTGCGGTTGATGTAGACCCTACCCTGCTCACCGGGTGGTGCTTTGATGCGTATGTGCGTGCAGTTTATAGCACCCACTACCTCAGGGTATTCTGCTGTTTGGTGGAATAGTTGCATATTGCTGGCCAGCGCCTCACGGGTGTTGAGGAAATATACGTGCTCACCGACATGTGCTGACATGGCATCCAGGAACTGGTGGAGTACCCTGGATGCTGATGGCCTTTGGAAGGTACCTGTAGCTAGTATTCTTAGGCTTACACATACCTTGGTATCCACTGGGATGGGTTCCCCTTTGTTAGTTATGTGTGTGAGGCGTGGCCGGCACAGCTCAACAATTTTCTGTAGGAGGTTCCTGTTCACCCTATAGCGCTCCACTATCTCCAGCTCATGTAGCCCCCTGGTAGGTTACCCTGGGTCTCTACACTCTTCTCCGTCTCCTCACTGTGGGTTGGTGCACAGCATTCATATCGTCACCACCCTCAGCCTCTTCCACAAGTTGTTGTATGATAGCTATGTCAGCCCCTATCATTTTGCTGTAGTGAGTGTTAAAAGTTCCCCGCTTGTTTACACCGGTTGTGTAGAGTGTGGGAAAAACCAAAGGGGAAGGTGTTTGCATAGTTTATAGTGGTGTTCTGGGCTGGGCTGCTCTGCTGCCTGTGTAATGGGCTGATTCTGATACATTTCACCTGCTAGCTATGCTAGTTCTCCTAGATTACCTTCCTACTGCTGTTTTCCTTCCCATTGCCTTCCTGTTGAAGCCTGTGTGTGCGTCGTGCAAACACAGTACTGAAATGTGCACAGAGCTGCTTTTTCCTGGTTTAACCTCTTTTTTTTCTTCGTGTAAAACCTGGTGCATGGCGAGCTGCTTAGGCTTTGTAAAGAGTGCTAAGCAGATTTAGACACATCCCCCTAGCTTAGCTGTGCTAAGCTAGGAGCAAGGCCGAGCCACAGGGCTCCAGTCCACTTACAGTATGCCTGACATACCCCACCATGATGTCACCTTACTCCTAATCTTGCACCAAGCTATTCCTACTCTTACACTGTTGGGACCTGACTCACATACTGGGGAAAACTGGGATTCACTGTCCTTCCCCTCATTTGCATAGGATTGCCTGCTAATGCATAGTTACATGTCTCACACTGAGCCTCCCCCCTTAGCAACCACTACTCACTGACCAGGTTGTCTTCTGCCTGCCATTGACTTGCATGGCAGAAAAGTGATTTTAGTTGGACTGCTTATTTTAGGTTTATTTTATTATTTTCCCCCGATCCCATTTGTGTGTCGCTGCCCTACACTTAAATAGCTGAGATCGGCTAAAAAAAAAGTTGATTTTTGTATTTATTTTTTTTTTGCAATGCCAATGGCTTTGTACTTGTCCATTGGCATACTTACTACATGATATGCAGCCTTTATTTGGGGATGTCACAGCTCCATTTTGGATTTTGCAGAAATGTACTCCGATGCTAACCGAGTACATTTCTGCAGATAGCACTAGTCTTGCACGGACTGTTGCAAGCTTCCTGGATTGCAAAATCACCTCATTTGCATAGATTTCTCCTGCAAATGGGGTGATTTGCATACCAGGGCTTAGTCCATGCAGGATTAGTGCATGAGCGCTCGTGCACGCCTCTGCAGGTTGTTCCTGAATCGCACGGCAGACATATTGCCTGCTTGAGCTCCTGCACCGATCTTGCACTCTGTGCAAGCTTTTGAATATTCAGGGGATAAGAGCATTAATATGTTTGGGTACTGAGGACTTCTATGAAGTGACTTTTGAAACATTTGATTTTTTTAGAAAAATTCATGTCTGAGGTAGGAAGAAGACAGGAGACCGCACCATGGAAGGACTATATTTGTTTGAATTTTGGACTGCAACCTAAAAAGAAAATGCAATTACAGTTCAGAAGTGCTGACACTGATATTTTTGAAGTTAATTCTTTTTTTTCTTATCTGTAAAGATCTGCATGACATAGAAAAGGTATTTGCTGAACTAAATGCGTGGGAAGTGTTAGTAACATTAAATGTGATAGAATGTAAGATGCAGTATGTTCAAAATGTAATAAATGGTAATGGAAAGAGAAGCACTGTGAGATACTGGGGCCAGCCAAAGGCCTGTTTTTTTTTTTTTTGGAAATGACTGGCATTTACTTCAGGACTGTAAAACAAAGAAGATGCAGGCAATACAGAGAGAAGGAACATACAGCTAGAAATTGAGAGCCAAACTGTAGTAAATGTAATGTCTAAGGGCATTTTGGTTTGATTGTCCTATGTTATAGGATAAAGGAATAGCTGAAAAAAATATTGAAAATAATAACAAAGAAGATGAGAGATAATTTTGCAAAAGAAAATATAGACCAATGTATAATATCTTCAAAGAAATGGAGTTAAATATTTTATTTTTATTTGTTTTTTTACATTTAACGGGGTTAGTCAGACTGGGCCCAGAGAGCCCTTTTTCAGCAGAGACCCAAAGAGAAAAGCTCCAGGAAAGTAATTAAAAAAAATAAGAAAAAAAAACCTAACAATTCAAATTGTAAGATACTTAGCACAAAAACAGAGAGAAATATACAGTACGAATGTATACAAGGCAAAAGTACAGTATTTTGAGAATGCAGTAGCAATATGTTTGAGAAATTTGGTTAACATTAAGTTATTTACAAGTAATGTAGCAATGCCTAAAATAAAAAAAAAAATCAGAGTAACATCATGACATAGTACAACAAAGATGCATTTAATAGCATAGGTACTAACCGCAGAGAGAGTAATATATGTAGACAGTTTAGGTAGATACCAGGCAGATATGTTAATTGAGAGAAGAAAAATTCATTAGGTAATTTCCTAACAAGTACAGATCTATGCATGCTGGAAGTGAATTTTTAGTTGCTTTTTTGAAAATAGATCTTATTCATGAACAGAATAGCTATAAACTACTGGGAAGTGAGGAAAGAGAGGATGGTGAGTTTGACACATGAAATCATCAAGAATAAAATCATGAAAAATCGGGAGGAATGTGCAAAAATAAAAATAAAATTTAGGAAAAAAAGACGCAAATAAATGAAATGGATAATACAAAGATAAGTGTTAATGTGAACAGTATTAGAAATGATATCAGGATGCTATGGTAATTGAATGGTGTAAGAAGTTGGAAGCAGAAAAGGTGTTTATTCAATACAAGATGTGTTAAACAAGAGAAAAATGGTAGAACTGAAGCTTTGTGGGGAAACAAGATTATATGGTCTGTAGGAAATGAAGAATGTCCAGGTATAGGGATTTTGGTAAGAAATTAAGAAATTAAAATATTAGATGTCACAATACTAATACCAAGTAGGATGGTGATGTGTGATATAAGAAAAGAATAATTGTGTGTAAGATTATTTGTAATTTATGCCTATACAAATATGACAGGAAAATATATTTTAATTCTTAAAAATATGTTTTGGTTAATATTTTTATTATTATAATAGGAGACTATAACGGTGATTTAAGGAAGGAGAAGGGGCAAGTAACACAAGATGTGAAAGTACTGTATGAAGTTATAAAATACTATAGTTAGGGAAATAAGAAAATTGACTTATCAAAGAATATTTAAAATGGTGACAGATTATGTAATATTTTCTAATGGAATGGAAGAAATAGAAGGAGGTGTGGAAATTGCTGGGTTTTCTGATCACAGAGCTGTGTAGGTAAGAATAGGTGAGAATACAGAGATAATAAAAGAAGAAAAAATAAGTGAAATCGTTAACTGGTGAAGTTAGATAAGACAGAAGAAATTAAGCTGAAGAGTAAGAAATTATGGGAAGAACATAGGACAACAAGGTATTTCTCTGAAAAAAATGGTCTATATGGGGGTCTATATTATAACATCGAAGTCTTACAACTTTGAATGTTGTAATATCGAACCCATTAGAGCGAAACACCAGAAAACCGAACAGTCAAAATAGCAAATTTTTTCCCAGGGAAAAAAATTGCTGTTCCAACAAACATACACACAACACAAGCACACCAAAATAAATAATCCACACACATACACTTCACAAAACTCTACACTAATCCATACATACACCACTTGTTATCCACTTACCTTAACCCAACCCTAACCCTAAGGTCCCTAGCTATCGCACACTCACCTTACCTGCTCCCTAACCCTAAAGTCCCTATCACACACTCACCTTACCCGCTCCCTAACCTTAAGGTCCTTATCGCACACTCACCTTACCCGCTCCCTAACCCTAAGGCCCCTATCGCACACTCACCTTCGTTCGCACACTTACCTTAACCCGGTCCATAACCTTCGCTCCACAGTCGAGGAAATAGCAAAGCTGCAGAAATGGCCCACTGAATACTTTCCCTAGGAAAGTATTCGGTGTGCTGCAGCTTCACTATTTCCAGCTTTCGCTCTAATGGGTTCAATATTATAACATTCGAAGTTGTAAGACTTCAATGTTATAATATAGACCTCTATATGGTGGGTAGTGTTTAAAAAGTATAGGAATTCTTTAATGGTAGAAAACAGAATGAAAAAAATAAAAGGAATATAAAGAAATAATGGAAGAGCTTTAAGTAGAAAACTGAGAAAAACTGAAACAGAATAAGAGTGATAGTAACTTGTATAACAAAAACAACAAGAAAGTAAAAATCTGTTATTTAGGTGCATTTTTTTTTTTTTTAAAGGTAAGAAAGTGGAGATATCACCTTATTTATGAAAACAAATGAGAATAAAATAAGGAAGAATGGATGTGTTGTTTGATGAAGAGGGTGGTGTAAGACAGAAAACAAATAACAGAAGTAGTGGAAAATTTGTAGGTAAAATGTATGAAAAGTATGAAACTGAGAAACGGGAATGGTGCATTAAAAATATCTGAAGGTACTAAGGCAGAACTGGAAAATGAGATTACCATGGATGGAATGCAGGTAGTAATAAAAGGGTGAGAGTCAGCACCATGATTAGACAGACTAAGTTAACAATTTTACAAGTGAACGGAGAGGGAAGAAAACATGTTTTCTGTAAAATATTGAAAGAATGGTTAGATAAAGGCATGGTGCAGGAAGAAATATGTCTGTATGGGGTCTATATTATAACATCGAAGTCTTACAACTTCGAATGTTGTAATATCAAACCCATTAGAGTGAAACACCAGAAAACCGAACAGTCAGGTGATAAATTTACATGAAAAAGATAAAAGGAAAGATAAGAAACTTGAGAATATAGCTTTAAAATGTGTTGAATGAAGTAATAGGAAATGGTGTGTTTGTAAAAGGGAGAGAAGTAAAAGAAACTAATAATAGTAAAGGAAATAAATATTATCTTGACAGAAAAAATGAGGTAATATTGGTTATGTATGATGCACAGAAGGCATTTGATAAGATAAGTCATGAAACGATGTGGGAAATTTTGGAAGCATATGGAATAAGCAAAAAAATAGTGGAAAAAAGCTTGTTTTGAAAATTGATGGGTGAAAGTAATGATAAATGGAAGTATAGGAAAAGAGGTTGGGGTAAGAATGGGAGTTGAGCAGGGTTGTCCCTTTAGTTTAGTAAAGAATGCAGTTATTCAAACTTAAGTCCAGAATCAATGAAGTATGTTTGAAGATGTGAAAGGATATTGAGATATCAGTATATCTGTTTTATACAGATAATTTAGTTATTGTAGCAAAAGTAGAGGATTGATGACTGAAAGTATTGTAAGAATAGAAAGGTTATTTAAAAAGATGGGTGTAGGACTGAATAAAGGAAAAAAATAAGGGGTTTGGTTAAATAAAGAAAATTAATGGACTCTATTAGAACAGAAAGAAAATTAATCTATTAGGAGTTAAGTTAGGGGAATATAAAAATATACTGAATCACTGAAAGGTGATACTGAAAAGAAAATAAATACTTGTACAATGAAAAAGTTTTATCATATAATACAAAAGTGCACATGTTAAATGTATACATTTAGGAGAAACTTGCTTATGTTAGAGGAGTTTATATGTGTCTAGCAAATATGGAGAAGGAATTGCTAGAATATTGTTCAGTTTTATATGGGGTTCAAGAGAGACTGAATCCTATTAAAAGAGGAATAATATATAGCAAAAAAGGCGGAGGAGGTTAGCTCTGAAAGAAATACTACTTTTTGGCATCATTGCACCTGTTTTGGGTTATTAATTGCTTGAAAAAACAGGGAAAATAAAATTGTGGGGAAATTGTTGCATGAGAGGTATGAAGACAAATGAAAACAAGTAAAAAAGAAAAGGAAGCATGAAAAAGTGATTATGGAAGGAAGGAATATGTAAACAAGGTAAAGTTAAGGAAATTACAATTTGATAAATGTATTGAGAGAAGGAATGACTGGTATGAAAAAAATATGGAAACTTTTTTTCTTGTATATCCATGGAGTGATTTTTTCAGATGTTAAAAATGCAATAAAGCAGAGAAGGAAAAGGTCTGAAGATTCTATGAAGGTAAGAACTTTTTTGTGGAGAATGTTGTTAAACATGTTACTTGTTAAAGGAAATATGAAACATAAAGCAATAGCAGAAAGAAGGTAGTATAATTGTAAGGCAGATGGAACTGCAAATCATTGCTTTTTTAGAATGTAAAATGAATAACTTCTTTTTGTGAAAATTTTTAAATTGTTTATAGTTGGGAAAGTTCTGAGGAAATGAATATGGGAATGATATTCTATGGTAAATGTGTAAAAGGACAGAAGGAGGAAAGGGATAAAAAGGTGAACTGTGTATTCATACTTGGAATGCAGGTGTTCACAATCAACCGCTAGTGGATGGGAATATGTGGGATCTGTACAGACCATATTGGGGTGTTGGGTTGCCTACCTGACTCATATCCATTTGCAGATGGTATATTTGCAGTCTACAGCTACTCAGTTTCATATTGCCTGCATCAGCATACCTACGTTAAGGAATGCATATAGCTGAAATGCAAAGGTTAACACAAGACATTCCTGGGAGAAACACACTATAATACCTTAGTACTACTCTAGGTTCAGATCTTAGTGCAGAACAAATATCATATTGCATTATATCTTGTACTATAGCTCCACATCTACACTTTAGCATAACAGTTCTTTATTGGCCAACCTTCGATCACTTAATGGTGTTATACCCATGTTTACTTCACAGCACCTGTAATATTTAATTTCTTGAACAGTCCAGAATACACACAACAATTAGCAGAACACAGATTTATTGAGGGTGACATGACACAGTGATTGGTATATATCTGACAATCTTTATTGTTCTACACTTTAAATAATGCAGGCATTGAAAGACAGCTGTTATTCTGCAACCTATGCAATACTAACTTTATTTCTTCACAATTCTGACTGCAGTTGTACTGTATTTCCTGTAGATTAGAAATGCAGTTAATTTATTCCCTTCACATTTTGAATGCCATTTTATTACCAGAACATGTATTAATACTGTATACACATGTTATTCCCAAATAATTATTAATGCAGTATTAACTTTCTTTCCTTAACATTAGCGTGTTTCATGCTTTCATCTATAGTGAACTGTACCTGGTAATACTCACTTATATCAGTCCAGGTGTATGACTTCACTCATTGCAGTGCACTCACAACAGAATATACCTACTGGCAGTTACTACTGTACTCTTTCTTAATTAGATTACTATATATTGCAAGATATATCTGTACTCACCACACTCTCAGCGCATCCTGGCCAGGCGCCCTGCATGGGCCTTCAGGTTGGGAGCCCTCTCCTCTGCAGCTGTGGGGGAAAACACACCATTATGCATACCTGTCTATCAGATATTCATACTAGAATTTGGTAAGTCAATGGTTCCTTTGCTTACAAACTTGTGGGGCATTGCGGTCCCGAGTCTCTTGGATCCATTAGACCAAGAAACCCCCCCTTCCTATGCTTCAGATCATCATAATGATGACGCACCTGCTTACCAATGCGGGGGGATGCCAGTTGCAGTGGTGAAGTCACATGCCAGCTGGTCCCAGGCCTCTGATTTATATTTGGACCCATGGTACTGGCCCTGCAGCAGCTGGTTGTCATAGTCTTTAACAAGGAGCCCAACCATGACCCTGGACTTCAAAATGCCCCAGCGCTGCGCCCGAAAGCAAGCACCCTCTTCAACACCTGCCATAGTCTCTGCCAAGATTGAGCTGCAACAGATTCTGGCTGTATTCCCGCCTATTAAATAAGGCTGTTTTCCTGCCCTTTGCCACCATTGGCCATTTTTAAAAATGCTCAGTTCCACCTAGCACCTCTCAAACCCGCTGAGCTTAGCTGAGCAGTGCTTAGACAGGGAATGCTTAGCAGTGCGCAGACCTGCTTAGCTGAGCTGAGGACTGCTTAAACTGGGATTGCGTAGCAGTGCCCAAACCAGCAAAGCGGAGCTGTATGTTACTAAGTACTACTAAAACAGGTCCTGTTTAAGCATTGCTTGGCTTGGCTTAGCAGTGCTTAGCAGAGCTTAGCAAAGGGCAAACCAGATTTTTAAATAATAAATAAAAATATATTGACATTAATAGCTCATTAATGATACTTTATTGTTAAGTGTATGTATTTTACTTTACAGTCACACCCCAACATAATGTAATTAAAATACATACAGTTAGGTCATGTAATGTATTGGACACTTGTGTGTAACTGGAGCTTTTCTCCTCGTATCTCTACTGAAAATGGGCTTCTGGACCAGCAGGACTAACCCGGTTAACAAATATCAACAACTAAGTCAATAAAAAAAATGTGTAACTTAATGCTATCAGATGTAAAATCTGAATGGCCTGTCTGTGTATTTTAACCATGCACCTACTGCACACAAGGCCATGACTATAACCATTCAGCTAACATGGATGTGAAGATTTCAGCTAAAAATTTTTATATAGATTTCAGTTATGTTTAAGCACTGCAAACCCGCTCAGCTATGCTTAAATGTGACCTTTTCCATTAAAATTAAAAGCATCTGGTTTCTGTTTCTAGATATCTGGCACATGTTCATTGCTAAGTGCTACACTGTGCTGTGCCGAGCAAACATGGGGGAAAATTATATTAAAATAAAAAAAGGGGAAATGACATTTTCACTCATATTTCAGTGCCATCTAGCACTTTGACAGTGCAGGGGGTGTGTTACAGACATTGTAACACACCCCCTGCAAAAAAGAAAATTGGGGAGGTAAACACATTTTACATTTATATTTCAGTGCCGTTCGGCACTTTGACAGTGCAGGGGGTGTGTTATGGAAACTGTAACACACCCCCTGCAAAAAAGAAAATTGGGGTAGTACACATGGTTTACATTTATATTTCAGTGCCGTCCGGCACTTTGACAGTACAGGGGGTGGGTTTCTCATCTCCGAGTAACACACCCTCTACACTACACTGATTCAGTTACCGTGTTACATGGCTCTCTCTCAGTTGCACGCCTTCATTAATATGCAAGGTGCGCTGACGAGGGGGAGCTGCAGACACGGTCATGGTACACTCCATGTAGGGCTTACACTATTCCTACATGGAGTTTATTAAATCTGGGGAATGCATAAATGGTTGTGGTGCACTTTAATTGTGCTTAATAGGTTTCATTTTTAAAACTGACTTGAAGTTAATATGATCATTTAGACCTGGGTAAAACAAAACCATGGACAGGATTCGCATGCTATGTTTGCTACAGTTTTATTCATTGATTAAATCCCCTTCAGTAATAGTTAACTTTATCTTGTCTAAAACATAAAACAAAAAAGCTTTCAAAATTTGCACAATTCAACTAGTGTTTAAAAGGAGCATTTTTCATCCTTAACTGCAATAGCATGGTTGTGCTCATATATTCATTGCTTTAAAGTTTTTTTTTTGTTCATCCAGCATCACAAAGCTCATAGCTTGTGAAATGTTGATGTTGAAATTGTTCTCATTTACAAAACGCGGACTGTCTCCTACCACCCCTTAGTATCAGCATTGTCTGTCAGTATTTTACAGTTATGTTTAATGGCATGTCAGTTACTGTAGTGTCTGAACTATGTACTAAAACAGCTCATATTCAGATTTTCACTGTGTCCATCCATAAGCTACATGGCCAACAACCTCTTCACTGGTTATTGACTGATATTTGTTATTGACTGATATTCAGTGTTTTTACTGTCCAAGACTTCTCTTTCACATTCTGAAATCAACTTCTCAGAGTGGTAACTGCTAGCTAGAAACTTCTGTTTCAGTAATTTGGGCTGTTTATAAAACATTCCTTATACCAAAGTAACCTACTTTTCCTGTCTGACACTTTATGACAGTTTTTGTAATGTAGGAGTTATGCATACTGGTAATCATTTGAAATGTCATGACCTGCTAGAACAAGTCCCAAACATGGAGACTGAATGGCACAAAAAATGTACTTACATATAACTTACATGTACTAAGTCCAAGATGGCCAATTCCTGGAATAGTCCCTTTTCTCCGAGGTGTAGCAGTCTTAGAGTTGGCATATATATTAATTTGCATGTGGGGGTGCAGGGGGCCTTGCTCCCCTGCAGAAAAAGAAGTTTAAGGGAGAAGAATCATGATTGAAATTCGCTCTTCTCTTGAGTGTTCGATTTTTTGACACAGAGTGCCAACATGTTGGTAGGGAGCCATGAATAATGTTATATTCCAAGTAAGAGTAATGTTCATCAGGGTTTTGTGATAGTGTCACTTCCAGAAAATGTATACTGACTGGATATGTAAAACCTATCCTCATAAAAGTTGTACTAGAATTAAGGTACTCATATTATTTGGTAAGTCTTGCACGCCGCCAGTCCATACAAAAAAATGTCATCAGTAAAACAAAGTGTGATTAGGAAACTTAAACAGGGGTGACAGTAAACATGCATATTTTCTAGCTGTGCTGTTAGTGTTTGCAAAGTTTACTACCACAGTGGCTGCCATGGCAACCACCTTGATTTGCTTGAAAAAAATGTATTAAAAACAAACACAAAATGTTATTCAAAAAATGGCTGCTAACAAATTAATTTCTTAATCTGAACATGTTAAAGTGTTTGATAGGTATTTACTAAACAAAGTATACCAAAATCTTGTGCAGTTACAGAATACAAGTTAATTATATTGGCTGTAACAAAAGTATCACTGTCGGATACAATAACAGGTTTCAGTTTTGCAGTAAAGGCCTTTAGAGTCCAAAAATAAAAGCTTTAATGGATTACATAATGCTCTTAACTTTTTCTCAGTAAATATTGCAAAAGACTATGTTTTAAATCCACTGGCTGCTGTAGTTGGCCTGAAAAATGGCCTCGTAGTTGATTTCTGGATCTTTGGGATTCCCAACATGATAGTGCATGGATTAGATACCTTCAAAACTTTACTCAGCTGCTGTTTAATTACTACATGGTCAATTAAATAATCAGTAAAGGAGTTAACGTCTGAATAAGCCTGTTGGCCAGTGACTACATAGGAAGCATTCAGCATAAAAAGCATGTCTTTTCCATACTTATACTGTTCATGAGAAGAAACATCACAACCTTGGCAGCTTTCCTAATTCTTAAACTCAGATTTCCCTAAAAGAAAACATACTTACCTTTTTCTTTAGGGGGGTTAAAACTTTGCAATGAACAGCTGAAGCCAACATCTTCCTAATATATGATTCACATATTGTGTTAATTCTGTTGATGACATCAACCAGCAGAGGATTTAAAGTAGTATGTTTATGGAGGATGATAATGAAACAATGTTGTTCTTAACAAGTAAACATGAAAAATGTAACTTTGTGGTGTAAATCTCAAAGTTTTAGATGAAATATCCATTTTGGATGGGGCTAACTTTTCTGAAGACAGATTGAAGATTTTAAATGAAAAATTGTCACTTACCATTTCTGAGACCAGCAAACACTCTGTTGTTGGTCTCTGCATCTCCCTGTGAGCCAAAGATTTTTTAAAACAAGATACATCTTTATTAAATTATCACTTATGACACAGGCAATTATATATTTATGTAAATGAAAACAAACTATATTGACATAATCATAGTTGTAAGCATTATACACCACAAACCATATTGACATAATTTTAGTTGCAAACATTATATATTACTTATAATATACCAGATCTTTGTCAGTCAACCATTACATAGCTTATTTAAATCCCGCCTTCTTTTAAACCTCATTCCCCCCCTGTATGTATTGTTCTCACAATTCCCATTTTTCTATGTAATTTGCTCCTCCTCTTTTCTAAAGATACCAGTTCCAATTGTTTTATGTCTGTTACTATATTCACTACTTCTAGTACAGCTGGTTTAGACTTTGATTTCCATTTTCTAATAACTGCTTTTTTGGCAGCCACCATAACCAGACTCATCAAGTTCTTACTATATCTAGGCAATTCCGATTCTGCATCATAGCTCAGAAATATAATTTCACGAGATACACCAATTTGCTCACCCATTATCCCTGATAGAGTATTCTGCATGGGATCTTTAAAGTCTGCCAACTCATTACACTCCCAGAAAATATGTTCCCAATTATTTCTTTCTTCCTCATCACACCTCCAACATTTGCTGTCTACTTGAGGAAAAATTCTCTGAGTCTACTTGGGGTGTTGTTCCTGCTGCCAATAATAATCCATGTTCTCTTTCCCTTTTATAGGTTCATAGGTTGGTACTAGGCTATCGGCCCCAGGGCCTATACAAGCCTAGCCATAACAATTCCCTGGCTATTTCTTCCCACACTATTTACTTCCTGGACCCCTGTCTAGCAGGGCAACTGACGTGATCCCTGGGGTGAATTTCCTTTCTCCCATCCAATCGTCAAGGTTCCTTTTGAAGAGGGCCAAAGAGGCGCTCTGCTTGACATGTATGGGCAGTCTATTCCAGAATCTGGGGAGTCTCTGGGTCAGGAACCTATCCCTCCAGCATGTTTTGTTTATTGTGATGACAAGGTTTAGATCCCTGGAGCGTGTGGCTCTAAGGGATTGGGATTTCTTTAAGTGTAGCGTGTCCAACAGTTCTGGGTTTTATAGGAAAACAGCTCACTTTACCTCAATGTGTGAGTGCTCATTTGTCACATTCATTGTTTGTTGTAAAATGTCCTCCCTTGATGGTCTCCTCTTGGTGAATTTCTCCATTCCTTTCTGTCACAGGAAACACTGCATCACTGAACACATTATTCTGATTGAACTTCATCCTAGAGATCCTCCCTGATTCTTGGCTATCTGTGGGTATGAAACCAGGTCATATGGAGGATTCCAACTTGATGGCTTGGATGAAGGGTAGGTTTCAGCATACCCTTTGATTTAAAAAAAAGGCATGCAGGAAGCACTGAAGCAGTTGACTGACAAGTATGTGAACTGTTGGAATTCAGCTGCATGTGATCATTGAAGTCTCTCAGGATTTTTTTATGTATTTTTAATTGATTTTCTTTATCAAAAACAATATCTAACTTACTAATTAGTATCATATCAGAGACCAAATCTTTGAACATTTAAGTTGTTTATCAGTAGAGTTATTTAATTTGTAAATTATACATTCGTTAAATTTTCAAAGGAAGAGCATGTAGCAGACATGTCTTCTTTCTTAATGGCATGTCACATTCTCCTGATGTTTTCTGGCAAATTCTTGTCTGTAGGCAGCTTGTTGGTCCTTAAGACCCAAGGGATGCTTACAGCTTTCAAACTCACTGTAATAAAATATATCAGTGCATTTTTGCAGTGTAAGAAGCTATTCTTCATAAATACACAAGCAAAGTTAGCTGGCATGTTTGCGTAGGTATGAAGAAAGGTAAAAGCTTATTTTTGAGTTTGCACCCATTCCTGCCCTTTATTTAACTTCTGCCGTAGATTCACTCTGTTGTCCTGATTGACAGAAGGCACACTCTCATTAATAACAAATTTGTGACAACCAATTTATGAATATTATTGTAATACTATTTTTTCTACTTTGTTAGATGAGTGTTTATGCCAGAATTAATTTTGATGCGATAGATACTATGAAAGCTGAGGTTGATGCTGCTTTGTTTCTGTTATTGCAGTCATATTTTTACCAATGAATTACACACCTATTTATCTGTTGAGTTCCCAGTGATTCCAGTTTTCCACAGACTCCCAAAAATACATAAGAATGCATCACAACCACCATTTAGACCTACTGTCTCAGGTAGTGGTTGCCTCACAGAGCCCTTTTCTATATATATATTGAAAAGAACATGAGACCTCTATTGGAGAGACAGGAACAGGTCCTGAGAGACAGCAAACAGTTTCTCGAAGACTTATGCAAATATAGTGTAAATGGGAAGCTGAGAGATGGCTTTTTTGTTAGTAACAATGGATATTGTATCATTATTTACTGCCATCCCTCATTCTTTGGGAATTTCTGTGGTACATGAATTCTTTGTTAAACACAGTGAGTATACCCCTAGTAAAATTGATCTTATTTGTATGTTTCTGGAAATTGTGTTAGAAAAGAATGTATTTCTTTTTGAAGGACATCTGTTTCTACAGATGGTTGGCGTAGCTATGGGCACACCCTGTGCCAATAGCTATGCCAACATAGTTATGGCTGAGTGGGAGAACAACTCCCTGTTAAATTTGGATGAGTATGTCCCACTTGAGAGCTTCTACAGGAGATTTGTAGATGACTTGTTTTTTGTGGGGGGGGGGGGACTGAAGAACAGCTTATTTAATGATTTATTATTTTATTTTATTTTACATTTATTTACTGGGAATGTCCAACTGGATATATATCCATTTTCAGTGGAGACCCTGGGAGAAAAGCTCCAGAAAGCAGAGTACAAATACTTTAGGAACAATAGAAACATTTAGAGATAAGTATAATATGCAGTTTTTAGTAGGGTTACAAACATAGATAAAACATAGTAGACAACATCAAAATCATGCCGCTTCAATTTCAGACAATAATATACACAGTTATGGGCTAAGTCTTATGCTGTTCAGTAGCCATTTGGAGTCCACTACCTCTTTTCTAAAATTCACATACAAGTTCTCTATTAGTGAAATAGATTTCCTAGATGTGCTGGTCAGCACTGACACAGTTAGGAGCCTCCAGACTAAATTATATAGAAAATCTTGTAGGAGGAATGTCATCTTGCACAGGGACAGTATGCACCCCAGCCATATATTTCAGAATGTTATCAAGGGTCAAATAATGAGAGTGTCAAGACTGAATAATTGTGATGAAATTTTCATGCAAGATGTCCAGATGCTTAGAAAAGAATTTCATGAAAGGGGCTGTAAAGCATGTGAGGTTGAAAGGAACATTGGTATGGGAGTTACACAAAGGGTAAATAAGGCAAAGCCACATTTTTCAAACCAAGTCTCTGAAGCAAAGTCTCCCCAGGCCATTAGTAATAGGAATAGTGTGCCTATGTCTTTATTTATACTAGTCATATGACTGGCATAATGAACATTATTAAGTCGAATTGGTCTATATTGAGCTTAGGCAATGATATTTCAAACGTTGTTGGTCACTGACCAAATTTTGCTTTTAAGAACAAGAAATCTCTTAAAAGGCAGCTTTGCTATAAAAAAGCAAAAGAAAAAGATAAGAGATTAAGTGGTGGTTGGGCAGGTACTAAACAATGCCTTACATGCAATCTTTGTATATTTATTAATACATCAGCATGTTTTATTCATCCAGTCACCCAGTTTGAGTATAAATTTGAAGTTAAAGCTAACTGTCGAACAAGCAGTATGATTTTTCTGGTGACATGCACAGTTTGCCACAGTTTCCATGTAGGAAAAACTAACAGGTCATTGATGGAACGAGTCAGGGAGTATTCAGTTTGATTTCCTAATAGTAATTGTTGTATAGTGATTTAAAATTTTTTTGAGACTTGAGGGATGTTCTCGGCCCAATATTTGGTTATGAACAGCAAACAGATACTGCAAGCGATGCTATCGCCTTCATGTTGAGATATGAAATGAAAAAAGCTTAAGCTTGGGGGACCAGAACAGCAAAGGGAAATTTTAAGCATTCGCGTTGGATAGTTTTCAACAGTCAGGAATCCAGGGTACCTCAAGTCAGGAGACACCAGGGATGATTTACATGCGGCAGGACCAACTGGATGATATCTTGTTCAGTATGAGGTGGCATTCAACTCTACAGCAGGAGTCACAGAAAATTGCTGAAACTTACTGCTGAGCTGTGTTATGATACAGAAGTACTGATGCTTGGAGACAACTTTAGACACCGGCAACCTCGAGAATAGTGCTCGCGAGCCGTTTTCTAAACCTTCATGTTCCAACTGTTCATTAGAGTAGAAGAAAGCAGCCACCATGAACTTTGACCTCTGATTTCACTCATATACGACGTAAAGCTACAAAGTAAACCAATTCCAGGGAGCAGAACAGTCGCCAACGTGGAAATATGACGAAAACGGACTTTTCAACACAAAAATTTCCACACCAGAAAACTCTCTCCAGAAGCTCCCCCCATTCATCACAAGCCTAAGGAATACCTCCCGCCAATACCCCTGACTCTTCCCTGGAAGTTGCTGGTTATTGTTGGACTAAAGAAATTTATTAATTAGATTAGAGGCTTGATTTGATGAATTATAAAGTATCTTGTGAATTGATTGGTCAAGTTTTTTTAAATTTATATAAAAGAAGTATGTTTTAGTTTTAAATGGAATCTGATGAAGTCCATTTGGACGAAAACGCATATATCAGGAAGGCGTTCATGTTTTTGGATTTGTTGCAATTAGATTTGTGTTTCTGTGTTCGTGTTGGGTGAAACTTTCACACATTAAAACTGAGTTATTTGCAGTCGAGTCTCCTGCATCCGTTTATGGTGGCTTGGTGAATTTTGTTCGCTACTTTTTTCTGAGTTTGGACTAAAGAAGTACTACTGAAGACTGCCCCTCAGTAACTTTTGGGAATGTAGGTAGCCTAACACCAACTACTGTCTTTGCAAACTACCTACTTAACGTTTGTATTTTCCTATAACTTCCCTTGTAAGTGAGCCAGCAGCCTACCGTAGACCACAAGACCTTACTCCCCTCCTCTGGTCAACTGAGTCCTACATATTTCCCTCCATACAGGTTAAGTGTCCTCCACCCCCTTTTCAGCCTGCCTATCTCTATTTCACCACTAGGTGGCAGCACTTACCATCCATAGGGCAATATATCTTTTATTTTTATTTGGCTCCCCTCCTAAGTAGCTGCCTAGGTATCTCTTGAGCCATTGTTCTCCAACTATATCCTGGTTCTTCCACCCCAGAACAGAATACCATAGATAACTTGCCCCTCTGTTTCTTTTCTGATAGTTAGTTATCTTACCTTTTTATTCACATACTTTTACCTGCTTATATTGCTTTTACAGCTGCAGTGGCTGATACTTTTTCTGCTGCTGGTTCTTCCTTCTGTTCTTCCCTGCTCCGTTCGCCCTACAGGCTCACTCCGCTCCCCTACCCTACCCCCAAATCCCACGTACCCCCCACCACATCCATACTTATACCCACATAACCACACCTACTTCCTCTCCCACAACTCCACCCCTTCCTCCTTTATTTCCCTCCCCTGCACAACTTTCCTCCACCACAAATCCCATCAACCCCTTTCTCTATACACCACACATCCCTAATCTCTCTTACTACTAACCACAAATATCCCATAAAAACCCAAACATGCATCCAAAGCACACACTCTTCTCCATTCAAATACTTCTCTTACTTTACCTAACCTTCATCTACTACCTTACCCAGCCTAACAAGCTATCTCACTCCCCACTCTATCACACAACCTCCTTTCTCCACTTACTTCACCCCTACTCAGTCATACCAATATCTCCTACACTTTACCCTATCAAACCCAATCTCTGCTTTCACTTCAAACTTATTTCACTAAAAACTACTACCCACACCCTACCAAACATATCTCCTACAACCTCTACTATTTATGACAAAAAACACAAAAACCCATACTATACAATAGAAATTCTAACATCTCTACTTTTAGCTGGGGATGTACATCCTAACCCAGGCCCAAACACCTCCCCCCTTCTTCAAAATCCATTCAATTAGCATCCCTGAACGCACAAAGCTTAACGAACAAAGCTCCAAACCTTCAAGCCTGGTTACACTATAATAAACCAGATATCTTAGGCATATCTGAAACCTGGTTAAAACCCCATATAAAAGATGTGGAGATAATTCCTGCCAACTACTCCATTATCAGAGCAGACAGAACCCAGCGAAAAGGAGGTGGTGTAGCTCTACTATACTCATCCTCCCTATCCATTACTCCATACAATAAAGCTATTCCTCAATTCAACAATGCAGAATTAATTATAGGCCTACTTCGATTAAATAAACACAAAAATATATGCATAGCCTCACTCTACATTCCCCCAGGCGACAATATCCCCACACTGGAAGATATCCTCTCCTGGTTCTCTTCCAATATTTCTAACGAAACCATCATCTTGGGAGACACTAACATCAATTGGTCCACCATTCAATCCCATACCCCCTCCATTAACTTCAACCTGTATAACTTCACTCAACTCATCAACTCCACTACTAGGCCCTCTAAAGACTTCTCTTCTGGCAGTACTATAGATTGGATATTAGTCTCTCACCCCCACAATTACCCTGATAGTGGAATTCTTCCTGACTCAATAAGTGACCACCTTCCCATCTTTGCCACACGCCTCTCTTCTTCCCTACAAGTTTCTCATAACTACATCACTTTCAGAGACCAAAAAAACTTCAACCCAGAAGCCTTCTCTAACTCCCTAAAATGCCTTAACTGGTACCCACTAAAAACTCTTCCCCTGGAAAGTGCTATCACTCACTTTAATTCCACTTTTTTAAACCTGTTAGATACACATGCTCCCTTAAAAACCAGAAGAATAAAAAACAAAACTACCCCTTGGCTAACTAAAAATACACTAAAAACCATGCGACTAAGAGATAAAGCCTGGGCCCGCTATCTGAAGCACAAATCTCACACTACTCTTAATGACTACAAAAGTCTTCGTAACTCAGTAAAAAAGCTTATCACAGCAGACCGACACAACTATTACTCTTCTCTTCAAAGTAAATACAAAAATGACCCACAAAACTTCTGGAGAGGTATAACCTCCCTCTTAAAACCCGGTACAACTGAAAACCCAAACCCCAACCCAAGCGTACAAGACAATGACCTTGCCACCGAGTTTAACTCTTTTTTTTCACTGACTACATTTCCAAACTAACCTCTTCCTTCTCCTCCCACCATCCACTTCCAACTTCCTCCTTCCCCCCCCTACTCCTCCTCCTTCTCCACTCTGTCATCCTACTACCTCCCAACCACTTAGATTCTCCCTGGAACCAATCCCTACTTCCACTATCAAAAAACTCCTGAAAAAGCTAAAACCTTGCACCAATGCCCCCGATAACATCCCCTCACACTTCCTCAGTATAGCTGCAGATGCTATCGCCCTGCCAATTAGTATCCTAATCAACCGCTCCATCCAAAAAAGTCACGTTCCTCAAATCTGGAAAAAGGCTTATATAATTCCCTGCCATAAAGGAGGAAATAATACTAGCATTACCAACTTCCGCCCCATTGCTATCCTCTCTCCTATTTCAAAAATTCTAGAGAAATGTATTCACCTTCAACCCCTTCCCTACTTACTAGACAACAGCCTACTAACTTCTACTCAACACGGCTTCCGTCCCAATCACAGCACTATGACAGCCCTCCTATCATTCCTCGAAAATGTGAACAAGGCTAGAGACTCTGGCCTCACTGTATCTGCCATTCTACTTGATCTCTCCAAAGCTTTTGACACTATCTCCCATAACTTACTTCTAACTAAACTCTCCAAGCTAAACCTTTCACCTTCTGCTCTAAATTGGTTCACCAGCTATCTCTCAGACAGGCATCAAGCTGTTAAGTGGAAAAAATCCATCTCCTCTTTCCTTAATAGCCCCACAGGTGTTCCACAAGGTTCCATATTAGGACCCCTTCTCTTTAATATATTTGTAAATGACTACTATCACTCTATCCCCTATGCTAACATCATCCAATATGCAGATGAATCTACAATCATCTGTGCTTCATCTTCCATTCCAACTCTCCAAAAGCTGACTCAAGATGCCTTCTCCACCACAGAACAGTGGATGAAAGACAACCATCTTGCACTTAATGCAGCTAAATCAAAACTAATGATATTGACCCCCTCTAAAACCAACACACTAGATCAACAACCATTCTCCATCACCAGTCAAAATAATAACCCACTTGAACTGGTAACTGAAGCCAAGCTTCTAGGAGTCCAAATTGATAATAACCTTACTTTCAAGTCCCATCTACTACAAAACATTAAAAAACCCACCAAAAACTAGGCCTGCTGTATCGTCACAAACAATTCCTCTCACCTACTACCTAACTCACTCTCTCTACCACATTTCTCTTACCCTCCCTCCTTTATGGTGCCCCTCTTTTAACTAATCTACAATCATCTCTCAAAACAAAACTTTCAACCTGTTATAATAAAATAGCCAAATTTGCCACTAGCAATAATTCTTCAACCCATCACTGCGTACCACTCCACAAACTAAATTGGCTTGAACTTCCCAACTACCTCTCCTACACTCAACTAACATATGCACACAAACTCATTTTTCAACCATCCCTCTGTCTCTCCCTGTCCACTACCTTTAAAATTCACCATACTCAAAGACTTCTTAGATCTACTAATCAAAACCTAATAGAAGTCTATAGACCCCATCGCCCCCCAGGACAAAACCTCCTCTCATTTTCACTAGCACGCCTATGGAACTCCCTCCCACCCTCCATTCGTACCATCACTAGCCTTCCTACCTTTAAAAAATCACTCCACTCCTACCTATCATCCACATGGGAATGCTCCTGCTCCTACTTCACATAATCTTTCTATACTCTCTACTGTATTCCACCCTTTACTCTCTCTACCTCAGACAGTAATCTATTCCTTAATAGTTCCTATCCTCCTGAAAGCCTTATCTACTGACTTCCTTATCCTTGTGCCTATGATATAATTTGATTTCAACTTTAATATGTTTTATTATTTGATTGTATTAATGCTTAACTTTACTCATTGTAATCACTGTTCCTCGTGATGTCATGTACAATAATTTGGATGTAAATCTCTATAATATGTAATCTGCATATAACTCTCTATAATATGTAATCTGTAATGGAGCTTTTCTCCCCAGGACTCCATTGAAAACAGGTTCTCTTGGCCCAATGGACTATCCTGGTTAACCAACAGCAAATAAATAAATAAATAAATGTATTGTATTAGGAAAGTGACACTAAAAATTCACTAGCTAGACACTGTATGTAGAATGAAAATGAACATGGCTTTAGATTTCAAGTTGTTGAAATTATTCCTGAACATATATGTGGAGGTGATGTGAAAAATTTCACTGAAAGCAGGGAATTGCATTGGATTATTTTATGGCAAGCTGCTAAATACCCAGGTCTAAATGACAGGGTTTCTATTAAACCTGGACTGAAAGCACGATGTCTCTTTAAATGATACAAGCTGTAGCTAAGATTTTACCCTTCTCTGATGTTTATTGGCTGCTTTGAACTAGAGTGAATATATTAAAAGTGTTTGCTGATGTCGTTTTTTTTATGTGGTCTGAAGAAGCACTAGTATTTGGTGTGAAAACGCTTACCTCATTAAACTTTTAACATTTTATGCTTCCGGTCGTGTTTCTGTGCCTTGTTTTCTTCAGTTACATTTCCTAATATTTGTTAATACCAGTGCAGTGGATCAAATTGTAAAACTACCCACAAGAGGCTCTAATATCCTTGATGTGGCCCTTACCAAGCTAGCCCCACCACCTGGCCTGTACACCACCACACATCTGCTCATTCTTGGTAAAATCTGACCACAAATAAGTTATCTTTTCACTCAGGCTTAATAATACTACCACTCCACCAAATGAAACCATCTGTAGGGACTTCCATAATTCAGACCTACTTGAACTTATAGAGGACCTACACAAAATTTCCAACATTTCCCCGACAAATGGCCTCAGATGAGAGGGTTGTTTTTTCACCTCCAGTTTTTACCAGCATCTAAACAGCTGCATGTACCCTAAATATAAAGGTAAATTCAAGAATAAACCTCTGTGGTGGAACTCCTGTATTAATAAACCATTTAATACAAGAAGGAAAATAATGAAAAGTTGTAAGAAATTTCCAACACCCTACCTCAAGACAACACTAAAACATGCCAGTAAAAAATGCAGTAACACTGTCAGGAAATGAAAAACAGAGTACAAACATAAAGTACTTGATAGTGGTTAATACCTTTCTTTTTCAAGCATGCCTTGAAGTTAATATGATCATTAAGATCTCAATAAACTGAAGCATTCAGTAAAATTTGCCAGTTGTAGTCCCTGCAAATTTAATTCATTGATTAAATTCCCTTCTCTGGTAGTTAACTTGACCTCATCTAAAACATAAAAGGAAAACCTCTTAAACTTTGCACAGCTAAAGAGTTAATTTTTTTATCACAGAGTTTTTTAAACTGTGAGAGTCCTTTAAAGCTTTAGGACCAACAGAATGCTTACAAACACGAGTTTCCCAGTTCACATCAGGAGAAAGTGGCATGCCAATAATGAGGAAGCAAATTTTATCTGTATGTGCTTGCTATGTAGCTTTAATGAAAACTGTATTTCTGAGTTAAATGACTATGACTCTATTGATAATCAAATTAATTTCTGATGAGATATTTATTAGTAAACTGAATATCACTTTTGATCAACTTGACAAATAAAGTAAACTTTTCAAAATCCATAAACTTGAAACATTCCTGAGGGACTTCAGTGATTATAAGCAGTTGAATTCCAACAGATCATGTACTTTTTAATGAAACTATTCAAAGCTTCTTGCTGGCCAGTCTTTTTTATTGAAGGACATGCAGAAAACAATTCCCTGTCCCAAGCAGTCCATTTGGAATTCCTCATTCAACTCAGTTTTGCTGCCTCACTGAACAGAAAATCAGGAAATAAGTCCTGAGGTGAGATTCAGTCATAATATGTTGTTCAGTGTTGCAGCGCACCTGCTGCAAGGGCATGAAAAAACTCACTGAAAAGAGGCAAGTCAAGGGAGAACAATTTGGAATAAATAAGGAATATGGCCATTGAGAAATTACCCAATGAGAAATGGAGAGCAGTTTTCCTAGAGCTGGGAGAATGAATACATTCCTTAGTTTACAGTGAGATTTGGTGACTGGCAGTAGAGGGACAATTGACATTAAAATCAATCTGTCCGCATAAGTTAACCCCAGCAAAAACAGCTGTTTTATCTAAAGGTTAGAGACTTGCCTCTACTAAAAGAGCATCATTAGCTAACATTATTACTTCTGTCAAACAATTCACCAGAAAGTTAAACCTTGCATGTTTGTTTATTAGTAAAAGCATTGTTACTCCCACCATATAACATAAATCAAGCTGTTTTAATCCCCCATTGGTTGATGTCATGTGTAGCTTTGAAGCTACATATCAAGCAGATATTAGGAACGTGTTGGCTTCATCTGTTAGTAAAACGTTTTTAACTTCACTAAAGAAGAAAGACCAGCACTGTTTTCTTTAAGAGGGAATGTGACTCTAAGGATGGTGAAAATTGGCAAGTGTGATAGCAGTGTTTATGAAAAGTAATGATTGAAAATGATGTGTTTTATGCTGAATGAGGATGACCGCTATGTAGCCACTGACCAACAGGCTATTTTTTCAGTTTATTTAGATATTGATGGTTTTATTGATTATCTAACTGACAATGCAGTAATTACACTGCAGTATAGTGAATTTTTGGACAGTATTTAATCTGTGTATTTCTATTATGTTTAGAATCCTGTAGATTCACAAGTCAACTACAAGGCTACCTTTCAGGCCAGTTGCGGCAGCTGGTGGATCCAAAGCAGATGTTTTCAGAATTTATTAAGAACAAGTTGAAGAGTTTTATGCAAAAAACAAAGTCTTTTATTTTAGATTCTAAGGGTTTAGTTTCAGAATTGTAGCTTGTTATTATATCTAACAATAATATTTTATTACAGCTAATTTGATTAATCTGTATACTGTAATACAACATGATTTTGGTGTACTTTGGTTTAGGGAATACATATCAAATGTATTTTTGTATTTCCTGACAGAGAGATTAATGTGTTAATAGACTGTCTTAACATTGTTTGGAAAAACATTATTTTTTTGTTTTATTTTTTCAAAGAAGTCAAATGGTTTCTGTGGTGGCTGATATGGTGCCAAGATTTATGGAAACATTATGGTGGCACAGTTGGAAAATATGTATGTTTATTGTGACCCCTGTTTGTTAAAACAAAATGTTTGTTTTATTGATGACGTTTTTATGTAGTAAAGGTCTGGAATATTTACAAAAAATAAGTTATAATCATGTTAATTCTAGTACAGCTGCTTTAAGATTCAGTTTTTAAATCATTCAGTCGGTGTTATTTTGCCGGATGTTAAAAGTTCAAAATCCCTGATTAACATTATTTTTATACTAGGATTTGTTGTAAAAAGTGACCAGGAACTCATACTTGCAATCTAAAATATACAACCCCCATAAAAGGAATGTCATAAAAGATTGGATGGTTAGGACTAGTAGGCCATTTGGGGTAGAATAATTATTTCATGAAGAGATGACATTGGTGAAACAGAAGTTCCTAGCCAGAGGCTACCCTACATGGATGGTTTTAGAATATGTAAAAAAAGACTTGGATGGCAGAGACACTGAATATCGTCTAGGAGTCAGAAAAGAGGTTGTTGGCCATGTAACGTATGGGCAGACACGCACTGAAGATATCAGTTTGAGTTTATATGTAATTGCACGTAACTGTAAATGACTAAGTCAATGCTAATATTAAGGGGGACGTGGAGATAGTCCACTTTTTGCGAGCAAGAAAACTTTCAACATCAAAGGTGGACAAATTCTGGCATTTTTTTATGTTGGCAGAACCAAATTTACTTTAAAGAAAAGAATATATGAGGACACCCATGCTAATGCAGTAAGGGGTGAAAAGTGTTCCTTGTAAACACTTGTTGAATTGTACAAATTTTAAGTTGTTTGGTTACATACTTTAGATGAGGCAAAGTTACTATCAGAGAAGGGTATTTAATCATGAATTAAATTGCAGTGAATACAACTGGCAAATCCTACTGAATGCTTCAGTTTATTGAGATCTTAATGATCATAATTACTTCAAGACAATTTTGAGAAAGAAGACTGTTAAGCTCCATTAAAGTGCATTGCAAACATGTTTCCATACATTTTCATTACTATTAGCATGTTTTGAATGATAAATTGTATCTGTATTTATATTCTTTTTATGTCAGTTGATTTTTATCACATAATTTCATCATGTGATTTATATAGTATTGTTGAATGCATGATGGTTGTACATTAGTTTGGTGAAGTCTCTGAGGGTGCTATATGTGCTTACGGCGATAAAGATTATATACTTGACCTGGATTGTTCATCATTCTATTTTTATTTTATTTTTCATTATTACAGTTTAGGAATCGTGACTGGCATTTTCCTTGTTAAAACTTTTATATACGTGTCCAAAAGAGGGAACGTATGCTTTCTGCAAAATACTATCTCTAAGAAAACTTCATGTACCGATTAGTTGTCATCCAACTTCAATATCTTATGTCCACGTTGTACCTGTGAGATCAAATATAACATCCTGAAAGTTTTGCTAAGATCCTTCAAGAGAAGGACTTCCATACTTGCATGCATTATTTCCAAATGCAACATTTTACAAGCATTTCTTGGTGTCAGTCTGGTATGTTGAATTTTACCTGGTTTTATTAATGAAAGATATCTTATCTTCAGGATGTGCATTACAGTACATTCATGGAATGCATCTTTATTGAGTTTGAATCGTATCAAATGTACACATCTTGTATTTTTTCTCTAGGAAAAAAAAATGCTACAGGAAATATGCTACTAAAGAAACTCATAATGACAGTGTGGTCTGCCAAATAAACATTGAGATGCATTTAAATCATTGCAATTTGAAAGGCAAGTGGGTGCAATATGTACCTGAGTGTGCCAGCTATAATTTTCTGAAAGTTTTACTAAGGCTTGAGAAATAGTGACTTTTCTGCACAACTGTTAAATGGTGAGTTTATAGGCATGTATTAGTGGCAGTTTGGAATGTTGAATTATTCTCTCTTTCCTTCAGAGGTGGATATGTGACTTTTCTTCTAGATAGTGCATGTAAGACTTGCCCACAGTATATCTTCGTTGAGTTGGAATTATATCAGAGGTAGAAATTATATGCTTCTTCAGAAAGGGAATGCATCTTTCATGACAGAGAAGACATCTCTAAAATTCCTCTTGTGACACTGGCAATATAGCAGGGCTGCTATCAACAGTGAACTGCATTTTCTTTATTAAGGACAGAATGTAAACCTTAAGTGAGTATTATACCTGCATGTCCTAGTAAAACTAGTTGAATGCTTTACTAAGAACTGTCACATGGGGAGTGTGCAATGGCCCTTTATGTTTAGCTACCAAGTGCAGAGGTTTTCAAGCATTTCACTGTCATTTGGGTATGTTGCATTATCATCGGTTTTAATTAACAAGCAGTGGTGCATTGGTAGCATTATCACCTCACAGCAAGAGGTTTTCTGGTTTGATTCTCAGGTGGAGTGCCTTCTGTGTGGAGTCTGTATGTCCTCCCTGCATTCGTGTGGGTTTTCTCTAGGTACTCCAGTTTCCTCTGACATTACAAAGACATGCATCTGGAGCATTTCTTCCCGGGCCTCCACTGAAAATTGGCTTTTCTCCAAGTCGGACTTTCCCCGGTAAACAAATGTTAAATAAATTAAGGTTGACTTTATGACTTTTTTCAAGGCAAAGAGTTCAGGATGTGTCTGTATAGAGCTGACTTGTCAATAGAAGTAAAGAATGTTGTGTATTTTTTTAAGAAAGTGGAGCCTATTATTTGAGCATTGACCTTTCTTAAGCCATTGTGCAGCACACAAAATATTGTGCCATGCCATTCTCCATTTGATGAAACTTACTTGATCAGGATGAATAATTCCAGGGAGCAGTGGAGTAAGGTGTGCTGTCCAAACAGCCATATAAATCTTGCAGACAAAATTATTTTGAAGTGAAATTGGACTGTAACTGCTTGGGAGTGAAGGATGCAGCTTTTCAGTTGTTAAATGCAAGTTTATTTACAAGGATAATGAAAATAACATGCCCCCCAACACACACACACAAAAACTCAGTCATACCAATGCTTTCTCAAGGAGTCCAATTTAATAGTACAATATACTTTCTAATTGGTTTCCAAGGCAATTCCATGCTTTCAAGCTTCTGTCTTTCAAATTACTTTGTTATACATTTTACCTTCTCACTCACAAGTAGTGTGAGGAATTATGAGCTTTGACAGACTGCCAAAGGGAGGGTAGAAAGGAACTTCTACCCCATATGTCAGTAAGGCAATGTGTTCTACAAACATCTACTGTTACAGGCATAGCTGGCCTTAGGCATAGGCCAACTAAGCGGCCGCCTAGGGCGCCGCTTTAGTGGGGGCACTTTACCAGTATTTATTTGGTGTAGGTAGACCAGGATGGGGGCACTGGGTGGTGTGGTGGGGGGTGCCGATGTGTCCTCTGCCTAGGGCACCAGTTGACCTAAGGCCACTCCTGGTTACAGGTAAGTAGAACTTACTCAACTGTACTTTCTTCTTCTCCTTTGGTAAAACAGTTCACAAAAGGAGTTTTGCTTATGAATATGCCTTACTAGCACACTTCTCCTTCATGAGATGTCAACTATGTTCTGAAAAAAATTGATTTACCACCTTTTGAACCAGCAGCTCATGCTGATCTTGAGTTTTTAACATGGAAAAATCATTTACGTATTGCTCTGACATCTGCAAGGTGAGTTTCTGAGCTGCAAGTTCTTGTGGTAGTGCAACCTTACCTATTTTCCACAGGGCAGGGTTATGTTCCACATTTATTTCTCTTTCATGCCCAAAGTGGTCTTCTCAGAATTCACTCTCAGTCCGTTAATCTCCCTGTGTTATTTCCAGAACCTAAGAATGAGGGAGAAGAGGATACTTCATAGCTTGGATGTGTATCGGCATTTGGGGTCAAGGTACAGGGCTTGATTCTCACCATTGAGTGAAATTGGCAAGACTTAAAATAACCCACAAAGGCTGCTAGCATAGTACTAGGCTATGAACCTGTATAGGCAGGTAGCTTCCCCTTTTCTCTCTTAAGGCAACAACAGCATCACAAATACAGCTTCAGTTCACCTCATGGCCTTGAAGGCTGACGTATTTGTGTACTCATATCCGTCTGCAAAACTCCTTTACTTAAATCCCCCAAAACCGCAGCATTTACAGATTGGTTTTCCTTAGTCATGGGAGTTAACTTATGCTGCCAGAGGTTCACTATGGATACCTCCTTCACTCTCACTTGACTGTCTAAAAGTCATGTACTTTGCTTGTGTGATAACGTTCTTTGATATAAGCTACCCCACCAACCTTTGTATATATAGCTGGCTCTGCAGCAGACACTAAATTACATGCCCCCCCATCACTGGAGAACCATCAATTCTCTCATCTAGTGATATGATGTTGGCCTTTGACAAACCATATGCATTAGAATGAATGTGGCCTGGATGGTCGTGGATACAAAAACTCTAGTGCTGAAGTGTCACTGCTCATCTTGTTAGCTTGCGGTTGCAATTTTTTGTCAGTATAACCACTACAAATGGGCATGATTAGTGACTAAAATAAACTCTGTTTCTAAAAGATAATATGTAAGAGTACTAAGTGTCAATTTTATTGCTAGGCACTGTCTCAACAGTAGAGTAACTTCACTCATCAGTAAAACCTCCAATTTTGTAACAGGAAATTCAGGATAGAATGTACTTTTACAAGATTGGTTTCCCTGTCTTCAGAGAATATCACAACATCATCTGGGTATGTTGCTGAATATCTGGTATATTGTTTAAAACTTTATCTGTCAACCTCCGGAATGTGGCAGGTACTCCACGGAGTTGCATTCAAAATGGACAGAAACCTAGCACTGTCCAATCTTGTAATCAGTAGCCCACATGAGGCTCTTTCCTGTTGACTGTCTGGGATAAAACTGCACCAGTGGCCTTGTCCAAGGCATCTGTACAACAAACAGTACATTGAGATCTAAAGCCACTAAGAGTAGTTCAGAACAGAACATGTTCTGTAATCACTGAAAGACCTACTCAGCTGCATCTGTCCATGTAACATTTACAGAGGGCTCTCATTTTGATCAGGTCAGTCAGGGGACATGCAGTAGTAGCAAATTTCAGAATAAACTTCCTGTAGCAGCTAGACAGACCCAAGAAAGCTTTAACTTGTGTTTTTTTTTAACGTGGGTAAGGGACAATATATAATTGCTTACACCTCCTGTGCAGTGACATACCCCAAATGGCAGGCTTTTGCTGTGCCTGATTTTGCACTTATCTGGGTTGGCAGGTAGTCCAACCTTGTAACTGGAAATTCTGGACAGAATGTTCTTTCATGTGATGGCTTTCAAAGTCTTCAGGGAATATCACAACATCATCCAGGTATGTTGCTGCATATCTGGTGTATGATTTAAAACTTTTATTCATCATCCTCTGGAATGTGATGGGGTACTCCATGTATTGTCTGATCTTTCAATCAATTCATCTGCTTGAGACAAGGATTAGATTTAGTAATGCTATTCAGCCTTTTGGCATTGTTGCAAAATCTTATAGAAATACATGGCCTGGGGACCAGTGCAATGGGGTTATTCAAATCACTATGAGATTCTTCTGTGACCCCAAGTTTGAGTATTTTCTGAATGTAAAACCCAACAACGAAAAGCAGAGAGAGGCAACCACCGGGCTTCCAATAATCCAGTCTTCTTGTAAAATGTAAAAGTCTTTTAATACGTGCACTAGGTAAGCGCTTTCACTAACTGCTTCATCAGACCTTGAAATTTTTTTTAAAACACACAAACGCTGGCTTATAAAGCGAGCACATGATGCAGAAGTAATCATTCAATTAACATTTAAAAACATACACTTTATACGAAAAAGAACTTTTATAACATGAATTTCAGAGAACAGATTCACTATTCATCTACCAAATAAATTCTAAAGTACCTACAATTCATATAATACTTATATGCTTTCAAATATATCCAGCGTCCTAACTCTAAACAGTGCATACGTCATACTAAACAAATGCATACGTCATACTAAACTAATAAATTCATATACGTCCTATATTCAAATCCTTCAATCGAAAGACACATCTGTCATAAACACTAGTATAAACAGAAAACATTAAACAATATAATAGTATTGCGCTACAAATTATAATATGTGTATTGTTAGCACAATAGTTGTATTCAAACTAAAATCAACATAAGTCCAAGTGACCATCCTATTACTATGCTATGCATCTGAATTACAGCTGGATGAAACATCTATAGTGCATAGTGTCAGTTTCACATTAATGTTTATAAACTTCACACTCATTCACAATACACATTGAATGAAACAGAATAGACAATATATACAATATCAATATCTATATGCATACTCAATCAAATGACTATTAGGCAGATATATATCAGTATGTATAAGCATCCTCAGACTTGTATGCTTTTACTAGTACATCCTCAATGAAAGCAGATGTGATATTTGTGATATTAGATGTGCAGTCACTGTTTACAATGATTCCAAATGATATGAGCATTGAATCTATTAAGCGATATCTCACCAAGCACAGTGAGTATAATGCATTCAAGATTGATCTCATTTGTCTATTCTTAGAAATTATACTTGAGAATAATGTTTTCATCTTTGATGAGACAATATATATTCAGCGAGATGGCATAGCTATGGGCACCTCGTGTGCCAAAAGCTACGCCAACATGTTTGTAGCTTTATGGGAGGAGGAACAGCTATTTTTGAAATCTTGGTACATAGTGCACGTATTAAAAGACTTTTAAATTTTACAACAAGACTGGGTTATTGGAAGCCCGGTGGTTGCCTCTCTCTACTTTTCGTTGTTGGGTTTTACATTTATATTGTTACGGTCAATGGAGAGGCATTTGCTCTAGTGGGTGTGCTGTTATTTGTTGCTATTACTTCATATTTATCTTTCGCACCCCACGGAGACATGGCAGAGGACAGCGATAACATAGAATTGGATTATAGACCAATCGGGTCTATGAGAGCAGATGTAAACACCGCCAACTCTAATATTTTAACTGATCCAAATGTGCAAGGAAACAATGTTGATAGAACAGAAACGAGAACAAGTATGACATCTAATGGAGGCGAATGCCTATCTAAGAGATTCATTACGTGTATGAGAAGTGACACAAATCTGTTACTGCTCTATGGAGCTAGTAACAATGAAGCAGCTGAACCCATTAACACGGATGCTTTGGAACAGCTACACATACCTCTAGAGAAGCTTTAAGTGGATTTGATTAAACTTAAACAGCTTTCAGCACAGCGACAGCACTTTGAAGCATGTCTCAGCAGGGGTGTAATTCCAAGAGGACTACGAGTGTTAAAGATGACCACCAATGGAGAGCAATATCCTGAGATACTTACTAGGTGGCAGAAATTAAACATCGAGGTGAGCATGAATTATATTTGCCTTCTATTAGTTTTTTAAACCAGAAGGGGAAAGCTTGAGAACATCCATCATAGAGCAACAACATGCTCTTTACTCATGCTTTCCTACAGATATGGTTGACAAAGCGCTTTCTAATGTTTTAGATGGCATTATGGTGTTTGAAAGGTGCCTATTACAACAAAAACGTACAAAATTAGATAGGGATCCTCAGGATTTTCGGCAAGGCCATGTCTTTACTTGGCCGAGACCACGCCAAGTTCACAGACAAATTGTTGATAATGTTATGAAAGAAGTTACAGTTTCAACAGTTTGTAATAGGAACAGTGATCAAACTGTTAGTATTAATGAAAACAACAGTAACATGCCAGATGTGGGTAATTGTGATATCAGTACTGTTTCTAACAACTATATCAATAATAATGTAATTTCTGATACATCTACAATTTCTAACACAATGATTAACAATCCACAAATTTTGTTATCACAGTCTGTCATGGTACAACCACTTGGTAAATCAAATGATAGTGACTCTAATCAACCGGTTGTAAGACCTAAAACCTATGCAATGGCCAGTACAATACAGAAAGTTAACACAAGTAATGGTGAGAACAATTTTGTGGGTTTTCAACAATTCCCCCTTCCCATTTCTGTGGTGAAGGGGGTAAGGAGAAACCATTCAGCAAGTCGTGGATGGCAGAAACGGAAGTTGTCAATAGAGAGGGAATCGAATCATACCCTCAAAAAGATGTGGAACCAGACGAAGACTGCTTAGTGTGGAATATATCACATAGAAGCTTAGATGTTTATGAGTTAAATGTGTTAAACAAGGGTTTGAATTTTATCCCCACTAGTAGCAATAGGCTTACAGATGTTTTAACTGATATTAAGGTATTTACAACAAATGTAATGTTTAAATATTATTTTAGAAACAGTGAAAATGAATATAAATGTCCGTTCAAAAGACCTAGTGAATTTATCCTGAATAACCATCCTCTTGTAGAAGCATTTTATAGTTTAGTAGAGGAAGATGTACATAAGATATATATAATGAAAGTAACACAAATCATACACATAAGAGGCATAGATACAACTTAAATTACCATGAGAAGAAAGCATTGCAAAGATTGCAAGGTGACAACACAATTGTTTTCAGACCAGCTGATAAAGGAGGTCCCTGGTTGCCATGGATAAAATAGAATATCAAGAGGCAATGTTGAATATGCTCAGTGATACTACACATTATAATATTATTGCTAGAGAGAGAATTGACACTATCAAATATACGATCTTTAAGACTGTAACTGATTTAGTAGATAGCTATATTATAACTAATGAACTCGCCACTTTTCTTGAAGTAGAATATCCAGTGATACCAATAATACAAGGTATACCAAAGATTCATAAGGATGGCACTAATCCCCCCATGAGACCAATAGTCTCTGGTAGGGGATGAGGCACTGAGCCCTTTTTCTTTGTATGTGGAAAAGCAACTCAGGCCAGTGTTAGACAGGAATGTGTTCATACTGAAAGATACAAAGCAATTTTTATCAGACTTGTATGCTTTTACTAGTACATCCTCAATAAAAGCAGATATTATATTTGTGACATTAGATGTGCAGTCACTATATACAATGATTCCAAATGATATGGGCATTGAATCTATTAAGCGATATCTCACCAAGCACAGTGAGTATAATGCATCCAAGATTGATCTCATTAGTCTATTCTTAGAAATTATACTTGGGAATAATGTTTTCATCTTTGATGAGACAATATATACTCAGCGAGATGGCATAGCTATGGGCACCTCGTGTGCCAATGGCTACGCCAACATGTTTCTAGTTTTATGGGAGGAGAAACAGCTATTTTTGAAATCTTGGTACATAGCACAGGTCCCTTTTTAACATCATTTCGTTGATGATGTCTTTTTTCTTTCTAATGGTGATGAGGAAGAACTAAAGGAGTGTATTACACAAATGAACAGTATGAGTGCATGTCTTAAATTTACATCAAATATTTCATCTACTAAAATAGAATATCTAGATGTATATGTTGAAAGAGTGATGGACACATACATTAATACTGTCGTCTATAGGAAGAAGTCTTATAGGAATACACTTCTCCATGGACACAGTATGCATCCTCAATACATGTTTAATAATATTGTTAAAGGGCAAGGTATGAGGATTTCACGCCTTAATGCCACAGAAGCTGGATATAGGCATGAAATCAATACTTTCAGGGAAAGATTAGTTAAACGTGGTTACAAATATACTGAAATAGAACATGGTTTGCAGAATATAAACTCTTTGAGACAGAGCAGAGCTGCACCATTTTAATCTGATAGAACAGAAGAATGTAATAAGCAAGAAAGCAACATCTCAGAATTGAAAATACCAATGTTCTTCACAGTAGATAGTCAGGACATCATGGATGTCATTGAACATCACTGGCGTGTCCTAACCACAGACATAGAAATAAGGAATATTGTGGGTAATAAACCAAAATACCAATTCAAGAATAAACCTAGTCTTATGAGACTGTTATGTTATCCATCAGATAAGCAATATTTCACAAATTACACAGGGACTCATCCCTGTGGTAGATGTAATTTTTGTCCCTATATAAATATAGGTGATTATACATCCAGACACAGGTCGAACGTTTCACTTTAGAGTATCTGCTGACTGTAGTTCCATCCATGTTGTCTACCTTGCAATATGTCAGGAGTGTACCTCATTCTATGTCAGTAAAACCAATAGGGTTTTCCGTAACAGAATGAGGGAACACTTATATGCTATTAGAGTAAATTATGAAAATAATGCTCTGGCGAAACATGTATTGCTTAATGGCCATGAGCATACCTTTCGATTTATGGTCATAGATACATTCAAACCTAAAATAAGGGAAGGTAATATAAGGAATGCTACAGAAAGGAAGGAAATTAATTGGATTATGAGAATGAGGGCAGATAAAGGTAAAGGCCTTAATGAAAGAGCCTTGATCAAACCCATTTTGAGGTCAAGACACCTAGTTATTAGATAATATAAAAGTTATTGATCTATTTTGTATAATTAATACTTTTTACTTAATTATTATTACTCATAACCACACCATCTATTTGGGACCCTTATTTTTATGCATCCTGATTGCCTATGTGTGTGTATATATATATATATATATATATATATATATATATATATATATATATATATATATATATATATATATGGATCCCCTTCAGTTTACCGAAACGCCACAACGCCGAAACACAAATCACCGACACCAAAGGACCGACAACGCAGATGACCGACAAGGTGAGAACCCGACGGACTCGGTAAGTGTGCGATAGAGTGAGGGATTTAGTTAGGGAGCGGACAGGTAAGTGTGCGATAGTGAGGGACTGTAGTTTTAGGGGCGGGTTAAGTGAGTTAGGGTTAGGGTGCTGGTAGGGTAAGTGTGCGATAGTGACGGAATATATGTTTAAGGGTGGGTTAAGTGAGTTAGGGTTAGGGTGCAGGTAGGGTGTGTGTGCGATAGTGACGGACTGTGGGTTTAGGGGTGGGTTAAGTGAGTTAGGGTTAGGGTGCGGGTAGGGTAAGTGTGCGGTTGTGTCGGACCTTAGGGTTAGGGTTTGGGTTACGGTTAGTGCATGTATGGTTGTGTGTATTGTCGGTATTTTGTGTTGTCGGTCTTTTGGTGTCGGTGATTTGTGTTTCGGCGTTGTGGCGTTTCGGTAAACTGAAGGGGATCCATATATATATATATATATATACATGAAAATATTTTTACATTTTTGATAAAATTATATTTACTATAAATATTATCTTTGGGCATTCTGACTGATAATACAATCTGAGGATGCTTATACATACTGATATATATCTGTCTAATAGTCATTTGATTGAGTATGCATATAGATATTGATATTGTATATGCTATATATATTGTCTATTCTGTTTCATTCAATGTGTATTGTGAATGAGTGTGAAGTTTATAAACATTAATTTGAAACTGACACTATGCACTATAGATGTTTCATCCAGCTGTAATTCAGATGCACAGCATAGTAATAGGATGGTCACTTGGACTTATGTTGGTTTTAGTTTGAATACAACTATTGTGCTAACAATACATATATTATAATTTGTAGCGGAATACTATTATATTGTTTAGTGTTTTCTATTTATACTAGTGTTTATGACAGATGCATCTTTCGATTGAAGAATTTGAATATAGGACGTATATGAATTTATTAGTTTAGTATGACGTATGCATTTGTTTAGTATGACGTATGCACTGTTTAGAGTTAGGACATTGGATATATTTGAAAGCATTTAAGTATTATATGAATTGTAGGTACTTTAGTATTTATTTGGTAGATGAATAGTGAATCTGTTCTCTGAAATTCATGTTATGAAAGTTCTTTTTCATATAAAGTGTATGTTTTTAAATGTTAATTGAATGATTACTTCTGCATCATGTGCTCGCTTTATAAGCCAGCGTTTGTGTGTTTTAAAAAAATTTCAAGATCTGATGAAGCGGTCAGTGAAAGCGCTTACCTAGTGCACATATTAAAAGACTTTTAAATTTTACAACAAGACTGGATTATAGTTTACCTCATGTACCTTTTTTATAATTTCAAATGGTTCTTGCCTCTTTACAAGAAAATTATTGGATATGGGTATTAAAACAAGTACTTTGTCTCTCTGAGATGAACATTTTGTAGTGCATGGAGCACCACGATTACACTCCAGTAGCAGGGAAAAAAAAACAAACTAGTTAAGTGCTTCAGTAACGCTAGACCTGATCTTAATTATTGAGTGCTCCCCCCCCAGCAAATTATATAAACTCAGGTTTTGCACTAAGAACTGATTATGCTGGCCAGCAAACAACAGTGGCAGAAATCAAAACAACTTTTTTGCTTGCTGACTATTCCTACAATCTGCCCTTGACTTTACTTTAAAATATTTCATTGACTTGTCTAGCTGTCTGTTCGACTGCACTCACCAAGGGCATAACAGCTTTAAAAGCTAGCAAAATACTTTGCACTTTTTTCTTTTTCCTGTAATGAGTAAGTACATGGAGCAAATAAATCTCTATGCAGTACAAAGAAATATGATTGGATCTCTGATTGTAACCTAATATTATGTGCTCTTGACATGTATGCTGTGCTCTCAAGGTGAATTTCTTGTCATCTATCTCTTGAACACATAATAAGCAGATTACAATCAGAGATCTGATCATAATCCTCTATATTACCTGGTCTCTGCCATGCTCCTTGAGCACTTTCCATATACTGTTTTACTACATGCATTATGGTTTCGAACTTCTCCTGAAAGTCAACAAAATGCCCTAATACATTTGAAAGTTTTTTTTTTCTTCAACATATTTCCTTTGCTATAGCCAGTGAGTCTTGAAGATGCTAGGTATATCATAAATTAAGTGAGTGAGTCCAGATAAGATATGGTACCAGCTGGTCCCAGTTCCTGTTTTCCCCTTCTGTGTTCTTTATTTAATGAATTTCAGAGTCTTATTAAGGCATTCAACTGAGCTGCCGCAGTGGTGCAGCGGTAACGTCGTCGCCTCACAGCAAGAGGTTCTCCCGTTCGATTCTTGGCTGAGTGCCTTCTGTGTGGAGTCTGCATGTCCTCCCTATGGTCGAGTGGTGTTCAAAAGATATACGTGAATGGGCGTGCCTCCGTTGAAGGTTGAGCGTTGGGTTGGCACCATAAAAATCTACTGCCAATCATTAATGGACCAGAGTTCCACTGTGGCGACCCCTAACCAGGAAAAGCTGAAAGAAGAACAAGAAGAACATTAAGGCATTCAACTTGCCCATCTTTTGAGGGTGGTTTATAGATGTCTTCAACATTTTTGCTTTAAGAAAATGACAAAGTTTATGCATTTTTGTGAACATTATTTGGGTGCTTTGATCAATAAATATTTCTTGGGGGACTCCTACTCTAGAATAAATCAGCACCAATCCATTTGCTGTAGAATTTGCATTGATCTTTCATAGGAGTGCTGTCTCAGGAAAGTTTGTTGATATTTCATGATTAAAAGGATATATCGATGGCCCGTAGTCGACTTGACAAATGGAAGTACAATGTCCATAGCTATCCATTCAAATGGGGCTTCTGTGATGTAAAGGCTATCAAAGGACTCAAACATTGGGTTGGGTGTTGTCCTTTGACACTCTAGGCACACAGCATAGAAGTTCTCCATTCCTTTCATAATATGAGACCAACAGAGTCTGACTAAAATCATATCTTTTACCGTATGTGCCCCTAAATAACCACACAAAATGTGGATGTGTGCGAGTTTCATTACAAGTGCTGTAAAGGGCTTTGGGATTTACAGTGGGCTCAGTGTCTGCTGTTTATCTTCAGTCACCCTGTACATTAAGTCATGTCTTAGTTGAGAGTATGGGTATGGCGTGGAACTGTTTTGTTCATTTGTTCCCCCTTCCACTCTTGCTGTGTTCTAACTTGCTCTGCTTATTTGTATTGTCTTATTCATTTGTATTGTCTTCTCACTGGGCATTCTCAGAGTTAATATAACTTACCAGTAGGTAAACCATATCAGCATTATTTCCACATTTTTTTCTGTCATGAAGGGGAGGTTGTGGATTCCTCACCTATAAATACAAGTATAAGTTTTTCCTTTTCACCCACCAGATGAGATGTTAAACCCAGGCCTCATCTCCTTGAGTTGGTGGTGCTTGTTTTAGATGTAAAACATCCCATGGCACTTATCAAAAAAAGAGTAGGGTTTTTCAATTGATATATACACTACATATTATTTACATATTTACATTATTTACAAAGTTCCATCCATTATAAACTTCAATGTAATCCCTCCCTCCCCACTCTTTTATCCACAGCCAAAACATTATTTTCTTCAAAATCTTTGTCAAAGTCAATTTTCCATTGTATTTAATTTCATTTAGTTTCTCGTTCCATATAGTCAATGAAACATAAAATATTATTCTGTCCATTTTCTTCACTTCTTCCTGTTTTCATGCACCTTAATAACCAAATTCTATTATGTCCATATTTATTTGCTCATATTTTAACAAAGTTTTCACCCTTTTATGTTTACATATTTCTTTCCACGAATTAGTAACTCTTTCACATTTCAAAAACACATGATCAGCAGTCTCAAACTCTCCACATTTATTACATATTCTATCTTGCTATTATTGTATGGCATATTTGCCTTAACCGGCAATTTTCTAATAGACAATCTCCATAAAAAAATCATTACATTCTTTAATCTTTTTATAGTTATTCTATCTCATCATTATGTCTTTTTTGTTATTTATTTCTAAATCTTTCCATGGATCAATGCAATAAAATGTTTTTACAATATTTAAGTACCATTCCTTTCTGTTTTTTCACATATATTCTTTTTTATTTTATATAACACAGTTTTGTTTTGATACTCCTTCATTCCTTCATTCACAGTGCTTTTACTTTTTTAACTTCCATTCCTTTCCACAGTTCTTTGTATTTATAATATAGTAATATTTCTATCAAGTGTTTATTTTCCTTCATAATTCCTTTTAATAGCTTGTATACAATTAAAGATGCTGGATGTACTATTGGGTTTATGAAACCCAAGTCTTCTTGCTCTTCTTCTTCCATATATAGAATCCCTCTCTTGACTGGATTCAGTCTTTTTACTTATGAAAATCTATATGATTTCCAAAAATTAGTCACAGCCTTTACTTCATTGAGTACATTATCCCATTGTTGTTGTCTATATTCTTTCCTTCCAAATATTATTCCCAATATATCTATATATTTTCCATTGAACTCAATACCTCCTATCATTCCTTCTAAACCAAATCCTTTACTTTTCTCTTTAATTATATTTAAACCATTTTTTTAATTTATACTTAATATTTCATTTACTTTTTCCAATCCATACTTTATTTTTAACAATTAATACAATATCATCCACATAATTATACATTATTTGCAGTTGTACTTCCTTCATCATTTTGTATCCACTGCTAATTGACATTGTATTAATTTCTTTCACTATTACATTTGTAATTAATGAGAAAATTACACTACTAGCTGGGCAGCCCAGCTCTATTCCACATTCTATTTTTATTTCTTCCCCAATCCAGCCATTTACCTTTAGCTTCACATAGTTCCTTTTATAAACATATTTTATTACTTGTAGTATTTTTTGCTTGCTTTATACTTCTTTACCTGTCTGTTTCTGTGGCATTTTTCTGGTCATTCAAGTTATGGTGGAAAAGAAAGGACCTACGGTCTTCAAACGCTGTGATCAGCATGATAGGAAGATGCCCAATGTCGGCAACCATTCATCTTGTATATACTGTTTGGGGGTTCCTCACCTTTCTGTGAAACCCCTTGTGATATTTGTAAAGGCTTCAGCTCCTGTACACTAGCGGAGCATAAAAACAAGCTAATGCTAAAAGGACTTTTGAAATCTCCTTTCGCGGAGACGATCTTTCAGTCAGAGAGATCACCCCGTCCTAAGAAAGAACACAAAAAGAGGAACAAATCTTAACCCTTCTCTCCTCATGATACTGAATCCAAACTATCAGAACCGAAGACTAAAATTCCCAAGCTACCAGTACCCTCGGTACTGAGGCCTAAACCTTCATCCTCAGCACCAACTTCGGTTCCAAAGCAAACAATAACTTCAGAGCTGTCTTCTTCAGCACCTTGGCCCATACCGACCACAGCTCCGACAATTTCTTCACCGGCTCTGACTCACCTTTCGGTACCAAAAATAGTTGTACCAGATCTGGTCACTTCCCCCCTCCCTGTACTTCATATTGGTCTTTTGACCTCAATGCCAAAAGGTGAAATTACTCCTCAGACCAGATATTCCCCCTCGGTAGACCCATTTTTTGGCCAGCAATACAGCCCCTTTTTGGAGCAGTCTACTTCACCCTCGGGGATGTCCAGCTGGTCCACTAAGAGTCTTTCTGAACTTGAAGTAGTGAGGCTCATGTATCAGCTCTTGGCGGCCAGAGGAATTTCTACTCCATCAAAACCCTCCCTTCCATCTGGAGCCTAGGGTTCTTCTCCAAAGACCCCACAATATTTCCCTCCTTCGACTTCTTTGCCGGTTTTAGAGCATTCATCACTGGTGCCAACCCCGGTTCCAGCTCCTTCGGTACCAGTGGTAGATCTTACCACGGTTCCGGAGACTACCCTTTGGTCTTCAACTCTTCCAGAGCCGGGCCATCCTCGGGACCGAGACTGGCCTGTTGGCACCGAGTTCCCCAGTATGGTGTCTCCATTTCGCACAATTGCCACTGTTCCAGTCACCTTGACAGAGCCGCCTCCTCCCAGGGCTCCCTCTCTGGTAATGGATTCTTCAGAGTGGGGTGTGACCCCAGTCCTGAGTTTGTCCTTCTCGGTTCCAGGCTCCCACTCCTCTTTGGGAGGACCTGCTTTCCAGGTGATGGAGAGTGCATTGGCCTCTGCAGGTTCTCAGTTGATCCCCCCGGCATCGGAGATCTGCCCTCTCCCTTCCTCTGAGCCACAGCTGATGCAGCCCACTACTCATGGACACTGGGCTCGGAAGCCTCAAGACACCCTTCAACAAGGTTCCCCCTCTGCAGGATCCTCCTCTGATAACTCCCCCCGAGGAGGTTCCTCGTAAGAGATCATGCAAGAGGAAGCATGTTGATTCCCCAGAGGAATATTTGACCGAAGATACGGACTATGATGAAGGGGAAGGGTCCCCATGGTCAACCACTGATGATGTCTCCTTTGCAGACATCTTGGAAATCCTGAAGCAGCAGGGTGATTGGAAGTCCACCACCCCCTCCTCTGAGGAGTCCGTATTCTTGCAGGCTCTCCGGGCCTGGCCCTCTACCTCCTGGGTGACCCAGCCTGCAGATGAACTTGTCCAACTCATTGTGCAGTGAGCGTGGAAGTGTCCTGATACCATTGAGTCTATTCCCCCAGAGGCCATACAAAATTCTTTCCCCTCAAGAAAGTAACTCACACTGGTCAAAGGGCCTTGTGGTAGATGCTATGGTTGTGGCAGCGGCCACAAAAAAAGAGCTAGCTGAGGAGAGCTCTACTGTCCATCCCCCAAACAGGGAGTCTCGAGCGATAGACAGACTTGGTAAGCAGGTATATTCTTCAGTGACCTTTGCTATCCGGTCCCTGAATTATCTGGCATACTTTACTCAGCCTCAGAGAGACCTAATTTTGGAATTCTCAAAAACCTTGGCAGGAGCAGTCTGTGATGAGGTACAGGACAAAGTTGCCTCACAGCTTGCGACCCTGGAGTCCATCTCTAATTCGTCCATGAGGTTGATTTCCCACTTGACCAAAGGGGTGGCTAAAGCAGCGGGTACAGGCGTTGTTACCAGATGTCACACCTAGATGCATCTGTGTGACTTAGCAGATCCTTTTAAGTCTTCCTTCCTAAATGCCCCTGTAGAGGCTTCCTCTCTTTTTGGCCTAAAGTTAAAAGACACTTTAACCAGGTGGGAAAAGGTCTTACCGTCCTTTTTCCACCTGGCTAAAGGTAAAAGACACTTTAGCCAGGTGGGAAAAGGACGGTAAGACCTTGTCTGCCATGGGTGTATGTTTTTCCACACCTCAACGATCCTATTCCAGGAATCAGAGGAGTGGACAAATGTGGTACAGAAAATCCCAAGGTCCTTTATGTGACACACGTGGCGAGTCCCCCCCCCGGGGTAGGGGGGGGACTCAGCTGGAAGACACCCTTTCAGGGGCAGAGGGGGTCCTCATAACCAGGGATCCAGAGAGTCTTTCTCCGGACAGCACTATCAGCACTCCTGAAGAGCGGCCCGATTGCTTGCCTCTGAAAGCATTCGGGGGTCATTTTTCTCTGCACCATTTCACCTGACAAAAAATAACCACAGATTCTTGGGTGCAGATGATCATCACCAGAGGTTATCACATCCTTTTGAATATTTTCCCAAGGCGTTTGAGGTGCATTCCCGATGTTCCACCCAGTCAAAGGGAATCAGCAACCTTAGAAATTCAAAAGCTGCTTCAAAAAAGAGTCATCCGAACAGTCCCTCCAGACCAAACAGAATCCGACTTTTACTCAAGGTTCTTTTTTGCACCAAAGAAAACAGGGGACTGGAGGCCAATTCTGGACCTCAGCATCCTAAACAAATTCGTAAAACAAGTGAAATTCCAGATGGTCACAGTGCAGTCTAATCTCCCATTTCTGGGCAAATACGATTGGATGTGCTCTGTAGATCTTCAGGATGCATATTACCACATAAAAATGGGCAAGCGCTCCAGAAGATTTCTCTTCTTCTGACTGGGAGCCAATCACTACCAATTTCTACCACTGCCCTTTGCCCTTTCTATAGCCTGCAGAGTGTTCACCAAATGCATGGCATTAGTAACAGCTCACTTGAGACTGCAAGGATTCCGAGTATTTCCATATCTAGATGATTGGCTCCTCACTGCCCCAACTAAGCATCTACTAATCTTAGCAACCCATTACACCCTACATCTTTTGGAACATCTAGTTATAACAGTAAACAAGGACAAATGCAAACTAATTTCAACTCAAAGACTGGAGTTTATAGGAGCAGAATTCAATACCCAATCTTGTCTGGTCTGCCTCCCTCCTCATAGGATACAGTGACTCAGATCACAGCTCCGAGTGATACTCATTCAGGACAAAGTACCGGCATGGGCAATCCTTCAACTACTAGGGTCTATAGCGGCATCTATAACAATGGTCCCATTAGCAAGACTGCACATGAGACCTCTTCAGTGGCTTTTGCTGACACAATGGTCCCCCCTTAAATCTCCCCATGTCTTTTCAGATCAGGATAACAAATTGTTCAAACAGAAGACGACCTATGGAGTCGACCTTTCTCCCCTGCTCAGCCCAAAGCCATAGTGACCATGGATGCCTCCCTGATCGGGTAGGGGGCACTATCAGGGAAAGACTGTCCAAGTCACTTCGTTTTCCATAGAGGCCAATCTGCATATCGGTGTTCTAGAATTGAGGGTGGTGCTTCTAGCATTGCAAGCATTTCAATCTGTTCTCCCTTCTGGAAAGATTGCAATCCAGTCCGACAACATGTCAGTAGTCTGGTACATCAGCAAACAAGGAGTAACCAAGTCCTACCCATTGTGTTGAGAGGCCATGAGAATTTGGCAGTGGACGATAGCTTCCAACTGCTTTCTGATAGCAATGCACATTCCCGGGGATTACAGCGCGATTGCAGACAAGTTGAGAAGATGCATCCTCCTGCCTCACGAGTGGTCCCTCAATCCTGTCATAGCAAAGAAGATTTACGATCGCTGGGGCCAGCCTTGCTGTGACCTATTCGTGTCCCCCAAGAATCACAAATGCAGCAGTTACATTGCCCTAATTTCCCCGAAAGGGGAGTCCCTGAAGGATGCTCTTGTAAACGATTGGCCCACGGGACTTCTATATGCTTTCCCTCAACTTCCACTGATTCCATAATTCTTGATGAAAGCTCATCGGTTAAAAAGCAAAATAATCCTCATTGCACCTTACTGGCCTCGACAAATTTGGTTTCCCTTCCTTTGGCCTCCTCTGCTACAGCTTCCTTGGGTTCTGGATCCATCGCCAGAACTACTATCACATCCACAGGGATTGACATATCCAAATTTATCGAACCTCAAGCTGAAAGCTTGGTTCCTCCACTTCCGATGATTGCCATGCAGAACAACCTATCCTCCCCTGTTCATCACATTCTTCTGGTTTCCCATAAACCATCCACCAGAAAACTTTATATCAGCAAATGGAAGAGATTCATTAGTTGGTCTTGAGTTAAAGGAATAAATCCCTTTTCAGCACCACTGTCCATGGTTTTAGATTATCTATCCAGCCTCCTTGACTCAGGAGCTGCAGCTTCTTCCATTCGAGTAAACTTGGCCGCAGTTTCTAACTTCCCCAATGGCTTCAAAGGTTCATCCCTTATTTCTCACCGGCTCTGTAAATCCTTTTTGAAGGGAGTTTTATATATCATACCCCCCTTCAAACAACCGATTGAGCCATGGAATTTGACTTTGGTCCTGCAAACCTTAACTCACCCTCCCTTTGAATCTGTAGCCAATTGTGACTTAAAATATTTATCCTAGAAAACCCTATTCTTAGTGGCCATTATTTCAGCAAGAAGAATTTCTGAATTACAAGCGTTGTCTGTAAAACGCCCCTACATGATCTTCCATAAGGACAGAGTATCACTCCAGACCAATCCCTCATTTTTACCTACAGTTATCTCTGATTTGACTGTTAACCAAACAATTGATCTACCAGTCTTCTTTCCGAATTTCTCCAGTAAAGGAGAATATTCCTTGCATTTGCTTGATGTTCACAGATAACTGAGTTTTTACCTAGACAGAACTAAATCCATATGAAAGAATGACCAATTATTTATAGCATACTCAGGCCCAAAATTGGGAAAGCCAGTGTCCAAAGTTACCTTATCTAAATGGTTGAGAGATTACATTACCTTTATTTATCAATGTAACAAGGTAGCTTTACCTTCTAAGATCAAAGCACATTCCACAAGATCAGTTGCAACTTCTGTTGCTTTCCATGCAAGGGTTTCCATGGATGACATTTGTGCAGCAGCAGCATGGGCTTCTCCTCATAGCTTTATCATGCATTACAAATTGGATATGGTCTCCAGGGGAAGAGCCTCCTTTGGTTCAGTGGTACTCAGGAATATTCTTCCATAGGCTACCCAGGAAACAAGGTAGCTAGGGACTCTATCCCATCAGTAAGGAATGAATGAAGATTAACAACATCAGGTAAAGAAGTTATGTTCTTACCATAATGTTCCATCTGTGTTGTTGATCGTCATTCATTCATTACAACCCACCCACCATCCCCCTCTGTAAGACTGTTGGGGATTCGGACATGGTCCTATCCTATGATAAGGAAATTGCTCATAAAAAGCCTTTGCTTTTCTCTGTCTGTACTCTGTCATTTCCTTGCAGGCAAACTCGATCTGTGGTAATATGGAGAGGGGCACTATGGATAAAAGCAAAGCTCGAGAGTTTTTTTGACTGGCGCGGGCTTGCTATAACGGCTGACTCGGTTCTGAGGATGGAACCGACACCCGTCAGTAATGAAGGAATGAAGATCAACAACACAGATGGAACGTTATGGTAATAACATAACTTCTTTATATATATATATATATATATATATATATATATATATATATATATTTGGATCTATTTAAATTTATCTAACATGCTCTGTATCGACACCAAATTGACTGACCGTTTTAAAGTTAATTTGATTGACAAGCATTTTTATTGACAGTTAATTTTATCTAAAATATTTAAGACTTAGAAAATGCACCAAAATAAATGTCGCATAATCACAGAGAAATGAGAAAACATCCACACAGTGAATCATTGTTGCTCATATTTAACTTTCTGTGTGGTTGTGCAACCTAGAAG